>NC_081408.1:720986118-721248618 GCF_030272615.1 Cryptomeria japonica
TGGTTTCCACAAACCGGTTCTGCGGTGCAAGGTTCATTCCCATAAAGTTTCTTCAATCTATCCCATAGGCTTTTAGCAGATCTGCATCTATCCACATGTGAGGAGACATCACTAGATAGCCCACAGAGTATGGCCTCCATATCTTCATCATTACATTTGTTTCTCCTTTCTTCTTCAGGACCGTTGTGAGGACTGGCTTTACTAGGGCATCCATTTACTACTGACATCCATACATAAAACCCAAGGGAGGACATATAGAATTCCATCCTATGACTCCAAATAGAAAATTTTGAACCATCAAATACTAAAGTAGGGGGTGAAAATAAACAAACCATTGTGTTCAAATACCAGAATCTACCCAAGTAGGAGAAAGCTTATCAATCGAGAACCTAGGCTCTGATACCAATTGTTGGTATGTTTGCCGTTGCGCCAAAAGCTCAAGCTATCAATGAACGTCACAAACACCAAACTTACCCAGATCCACGAGAGGTGGTTAAGCCATGTCACAAACCTTGAAGGAGGTGATGACCACCAAGTCAACAAGATTTATGCTAGGCATGCCCCCATTTCACTTGCCAAGTTTTCCAAACACTTCAGGCCATACTCTACCAGTGCATTCTCTTGAGTGTCAAAACTGTCAAAATTTGATACAACATTTCTTGGTGTCTATGGCACATACAAATGATCCATATGATCCTACAAGGTCATGATAGGCCAATATAAAAAAACCCCTCTCATATTTTGAATGCACACAACCATTTTCTCGTGGTGAGAGGTTTTTTGGTGCCCAAAAAAGAGTCAAATTCATTCAATCAAAAGTTACAATATGCCCTAACTTTCATTTTTCTCATCATGCATACAAATTTTAAGAATGTACACATCTAGGAGGCCAGATTTATGCTAGGCATGCCTCCATTATACTCACCAATTCATCCAAAATCTCTGAGCCATACCCTACCAGTGTATTCTCTTGAGTGTCATAAGAGCTAAAAGCTATCAAACATTGACTAAGCATTTTTTGGTGTTTGTGGCACATACGAATGATTTGTCTAATCATATGGGGTCATGTTAGGCCCATCTACAAAAATCTCTCTCAGATTTTGAAGAATCAAAACAATTTACTTGTGATGAGAGGTTTTTTGGTGCCTTAAAAAGCATCAAATGCATTCGATCAAAATTTGCAATATGCCCTAACTTTCATCCTGCTCATCATGCACACAAACCATTTGTACCTATCAATATTGAAGATTGGTTTTATGATAGTCATGCCCCCATTTCACTCGCCAAGTCATTTTAACGCTCAGGGTCATACCCTACTAGCGCATTCTCTTGAGTGCCCTAAGAGATAAAAACTATCAAACTTTGATAGTGCATTTCTCAATGTTTGTGGCACTTATGAACGATCCATCTAATCCTATGGGGTTGTTTTAGGCTCCTCTACAAAAATGTCTCTCATATTTGGAAGACTCGAAACCATTTACTTGTGGTGAGAAATTTTCTAGTGCCCTATAAAATATCCGATGCATTCAGTCAAAAGTCGCAATGTCCCTAAATTTTATTCTACTCATCATGTGCACAAACCATTAATGCCTAAGCATCTAGGAGACTAGGTTTATGCTAGGCATTCCCCCATTTTTCTCATCAAGTCATCCAAACTCTCTGAGCCATACCTTACCGACACATTCTCTTGTTTACCCTAAGAGCTAAAAATTGTCAAACTTTGACGAAGCATTTCTTTGTGTCCATGGCACATACAAATGATTTGTCTAATCCTATGGGGTTGTGTTATGTCCCTCTATAAAAAAATATCTCAAATTTTGAAAACTCAAAACCATTTTCTCATGGTGAGAGTTTCTTGTACCCTAAAAAGCATCAAATGCATTAAGTCAAAAGTTACAATATGCACTAACTTTCATTTTTCTTGTCATGCACATGAATTGTTAGTACCTACATGTTTAGAAGGCTAGGTTTATGCTATGAATTCCACTATTTCACTCATTGAGTCATCTAAACACTTTGGGGTATACCCTACTGGCACATTCTCTTGAGTGTCCTAAGAGCTAAAAACTGTCAAACTTTGATAGAGAATTTCTCTATGTTTGTGGCACATACGAATGATCCATCTAATCCTATGGGTTTTTTTTAGGACCCTTTACAAAAACCTCTCTCATATTTTGAAGACTCAAAACCATTTGCTTGTGGTGAGAGTTTTTCTAATTCCCTAAAAACATCACATGCATTCAGTCAAAAGCTACATTATGCCCTAACTTTTATTCTTCTCATAATGCACATGAACCATTAATACCTATGCTTCCAAAAGGCCAGATTTATGCTAGGCATGCCCCCATTTTTCTCACCAATTTGCTCAAACGCTCCGGGCCATAACCTATCAATGCATTCTCTTGAGTGACATAAGAGCTTAAAACTATCAAACTTTGATAGAGAATTTCTCGATGTTTGTGGTACATAAAAATAGGCCATCCAATCCTATAGGGCCATGTTAGGACCCTCTACAAAAACCTCTCTCATATTTTGAAGACTTGAAACCATTTTCTCATAGAGAGAGTTTTTTTGTTGTCTTAAAAAGCGTCAAATGCATTTAGTCAAAAGTTGCAATATGCGGGCGAACTTTCATTCTACTCGTCATGGTCACAAACCATCAACACCTATGCATCCAAGAGGATAGTTTTATGCTAGGCATGTCCTCATTTTCTCACCAGGTTGCCCAAACACTCCAAGCCATACCCCACCGACACATTCTCTTGAGTGCCCTAAGAGCTGAAAATTATTGAACTTTGATGAAGCATTTCTCAGTGTTTGTGATACATACTATGAGAATTTGTCAATAATAACCAAGACCTAGAGGCCAATGGATAACACAACAAAATAGAGACAAAGATAGACAAGAACAAATTGTATTCTCATCAAGATGCAAAATACCTAATTAGATGAGTTGGATTGGATTACATACAATGTAAATGAGCCCACTTATATAGGCAAGGCTATGAGAGCACACAAGGATAACATGTGGCTCAACAAGATGCAAGGTTAGGTAAGAGAAATAATAAAATATTTCATAATAGGTGGATCACCCATGGTAGGTGAAATGTAAAAAAAAGATAAGACCACAAAAGGTGGAATTTCTCCTACAAGTAACTTCCCTATGTGCACACTTCCCTAAGTGTCTCATATCCAAACTACTATGAAATGCATTACCCTAAGTCAACTTTAGTAAAGTGTAATTATGAGAGATAATTTACACCAAACAAATACAAATGGGTCATCTAATCTCACAAGGCCTTGTTAGGATCCTCTACAAAAAATTATCATAGATCTTGAAGACTTGAAACCATTTGCTCGTGGTGAGATTCTTTTGGTGCCCTAAAAAGCTTCAAATGCAGTCAATCAAAAGTTGCAATTGATATGCCCTAACATTCATTCTACTCATCGTGGGCACAAATTTCAATGCCTACACATCTAGGAGGTTGGGTTTATGCTAGACATGCCCCCATCTTGCTTGCCAAGTCATCTGAATGCTCCAAGCTATACATGTGTGTGGGAAAAGCAGGTCAATGAAACTTAAAATGCAAAAATGTGGTCTCAAAGAGGCTTGTTCACACACCTATGGGACTTCTTGGTGCAAGTTATGGAGTCATGAAGAATGAATCAACTTCCCAAGGTTGGTTCCATGGTTCTCTATCTCACAAGGTCCCTCAAGCCAATGCCTTTGCTCTCAGATCATTGAGCAAAGTGGCTTAGGGATGACGAATGCAAGAACGAGGGATGATTTAGATTGATTTAAATATGAAATGCATCCTATGTATGCATGATTCTACAAATGCAATAAACTAGATTATAGGATGGAAAGGTTAGTAACAACACTATCCTAACATGACATACTAGTTAACGATCTAAGCTAATGATAAAGGAAATAGTCTAAAATGCTTATTAGATTAATTACTATTACAAAGAGAAGCTAGATGTATTGATAAATTTGAGCATAAATGAGATACTAAAAGCTTGCATGGATCCTTAAAATGGAGGAATGAAACCTCTATTTATAGTGAAAATAGGGCAATGGATGGTCAGGATTGAAAGAGTTAATCAAGGGTCAAGTTTGAAAGTTGTCAATCCATGTTTACAATTTTCACCAATGAAATGGTGACAATTGTCAACATAAGACTAGTTGAGAGGAGAGGTAAGAAGCATTAAATCCTTGAGAAGACCTCATGGTTACCCTAGGAGGTAAGGATTAAGGTTAGGTTAGGGTTATCCATTGGATAAAGCTTTTACCCAAGGGGTAAACTCTTGTGCAAAGGTTAAAGGGATAACCATGGTCAAAGAAATGAATGCTTGATGAGACCCTTGGGTTAGATGGAGGTTAATTTAGTCAAAAAGTCTCTAACCATGCCACTAAGGGTTAGTTAACCATTAATGGTTTGAAGACTTTGGGGACAAATTTGTAAGAGTCCTTCCAAATTTGGGGGTATTCAACAAGTTATCTTGTTGAATGGATAAAGGCTTTAATGCCTTTTAAAGACTTTACTCCAAATTTGAGAAGTGACCTCTTCAAATTTAGGGAAAAGGGATAATGGATGGGTTTGGGGTTTAGATGGATTCTAGAAGAAATTAGGAATAGGGTTTAGGATGCAAGTGGGAGATGTAGGAAAATGCAACTGGGTGAGGGAAAATATAATTAATTAAAATAAATTGCTTTATTTCAATTTGGTTGCAATTTGGGAAATTGAATAAATTAGATTTATTCAATTTGGGGTAAACTAGTAATTAAATATAAAATTAATTAAAAAGTAAGAAGAAGGGATTTAATTAAATAAAATGATTTATTCAATTAAATGACATAAAAGGGCCGAAGTGAATTTAACTAAATAAATTAAATAATTTACTTAATTAAATAGAAGAATGTGGGTGATTTAGTTAAATTAGTTTTAACTAAATAGAGGAATGAACATAAAATATTCATTTAGGAATATGGTCATTTTTATATGTCTACATTTTGCCCCTCTTTGAAGTGACGTGTGTGCACATGTTAATTCAAAGAAAATGATGTGTCGTCATGATTTGGTTATGATTAGTTTTTATGTCGAGATGTTCATGTTGTGCCCCAGATTTGATAAACGATGCCCTAGATTTGATAAGTGATGTTAATAATGCCCCCTCGAGAGATGAATCAAAATTTTGATAATTTCATTTGTCATGATAAATTTGATTGTATTTTAAATTTTTGTCTATGTTGAATGTGGTTAGTTGATTCATCTCCTAATAATGATGTTTGGTAGGGTGGTATGAGACACCGCGAGCAATTCACGCATTTCTCTATGTAACCCTAATTTCAATTTACCTTATAAAAGGGAAAAAGTGATTTCTTTTTGTCTTATTTGTGCTAGTTGACTTTTGAGAGTGATTTTTGTAGAGAAGTCAACATGTCGATTCCGTATTCTTCTCATCAATTCGAGCGCGTGCGGAGGTATCAGAGGCCCATCACGTATGGAACACCGGTAAGTCAACCTGTTTGACCCCTTATGGATTTTTTATTTTGTCATTTTTTATCATGTTTTCAATTTTGTCATGCAGATTTGTCATTTTAGCGCATCGGGGTCAAAGCGTAGCGCATTCGATAGGTTTTGTAGTGCATAGGGTCCAAGAAAATAGGCTAGCGCATCTGTAGGTTAGGATAGCGATTAGGATTAGGTTAGTGCACTGGGATCACAGGGTAGCGCATAGGAGATACCTACCGCATAGGGTTTCTAGGGGGTCGCATGGGTAGGCCTAGGTAGCGCGTAGGTATGACCTAGTGTATAGGGTTATATTGGTAGTGCAAGAGAAGGATAAAATAGTGCATAGGGTAGTTTAGTGCTTGGGGTAGGTTAGGTGGCACTTTGGAGAAAAGGGGTAGCACATAGGTTCTATTTAGCGCATAGGGTGGATTGGGTAGTGCTTTGCAAGGACTGGGTAGTGCTTTGTGAGGACAGGGTAGCGCATGGTAAGCAATTTAGCGCATAAACAAGATTGTTTAGCGCATAGGGGAAAATTTTGGTAAAGTGTGATGTGTGGATGAAGAAAATTGGTAGGTTGATGCCAGTTTTGCCGGAATAGGTGCAAATTGTCGGTTTGCATTTCTGTTGTCATTGTTTTGATAAGTTGTCCAATATGAGCTCTGATATAACTTGATTTGATTTGCAATTTTTCAAGTTGATATAGATTTGATGTTGATTTGATATGATGTGGTTTTTGATATGAACTTGATTTGATTTGCATTGTTTCAAGTTGATATATATGTGGAGCTTGAGTTGTTTTACAAGCTGCGTTGATTGTGGAACTTGAGTTGTGTTACAAGTTGATATGAATGTGAAACTTGAGCTGTGTTACAAGTTAATTTGATTGTGGAACTTGAGTTGTTTTACAAGTTGATATGATTGTGAAACTTGAGTTGTGTTACAAGCTGATATGATTTGATATGAAAATGGATTGATATGATGTGGAACTTGATTAGTTTTTCAAAGTTTCAAGTTTTGATATGAATTTGATTTTGATATCTATGTTTTTTATGAGGAAACTGATATTGGACTTGTTTTGCTTTTTGACAGGAGCGCCTTGGAGTGGTTCATTCGCATGAGTGATTTACGAGACCGTAGTCATTGATACCATGATTGACACATGCTGATAGAGATATTATTGAGAGGTGTGGCCTGTTCTCATTGTTAGAGATGCCTCGGTTTATTGTGAACCAGGATTTATTGACAGCATTAGTTGAGAGGTGACACAGTGATATGAACACCTTTCATTTGGCGATAGGCGAGATCACAATCATGCCTAAGGATTGCTACCAGATTTTGCAGATTCCTATGGTAGGGGCATTATTACCCTATGAGCAGACTGAGGAGGGTGGTACGAAGGCACTTCGCTAAATTCTGTAGGATGACACAGTTTGCGGGTATGAGATCCCCTGGCAGGAGTTCTTAGATTTAGATTATGCTCCCCTACCATCAGTGCTGGTAGGTTTCATAGGTGGTTTCTTATGTCTCGACTGTAGGTCGAAGGGACTAGCAGTGGGATGGGGATTGGTTTTGGAGGACATGGTGACGCAGGGTCACCAATTTGCATGGGGTCGGCTATGTTGGCCCAATTATACAAGGATTTGCATTAGGTAGTATATTTGGGTTATGGTAGTCTATTAGCTGGAGTGACACTGCTACAGGTATGGGCATGGGAGCATATCCCCATAGCTAGGCCACTGGCGGACAAAGATAGGCCTATTGGGTGTGCTTACGCATATGGATATCGAGGGATAGTTGTCCAATGTAAGCTGGGAAAACTAGAGCATTGGAGGAGAGTTTTGGATGATATTGATACGGTCGTCTCGCGACCATATGCAAGTTGCGAGGCATGGGTAGAGGATGGGATGGAGATGCCCTATGTTTATATGACCAGATATTTGATAGGGCAGACACCCTTTGTTATTGAGAGGTTTCTGCATAGCTGGGTACTGCGGTAGTATGGTCGATAGCAGGGGATTCCACAGGGAGCATGTTTTTATGCTCGACACAGAAATGACATTCTTGAGTGGAGACCTACGATTGATAGTGCGGTGGTAGTGGAGGAGTTCTTTCATTTAGCCGGCCAGATATGGGATTATGCCCCTGAGATAGTGGATGCAAGGATGAGTGATGAGTTTGTAGCACTCTTTGCAGTGCATGAAGTGGCTAGGATATTAGATCCAACAGAGATGATTCCTACTTTTGATGATGATGAGGATGACTAGCCTGAGAGACTAGGGAGATAGGGAGAGGCAGGTGAGGAGGTAGATGAGGGAGGTGGTGATGGAGGAGGAGATGATGGCAGAGATGGTGGAGGAGGTGGCCGAGGTCGGTGAGGGTAAGAGGGAGATTGGATTGGGGGAGGAGAGGAGATAGGGGTGGAGATGGTGGTGATAGAGGGATACGGGTGGAGAGAGCAGTGCGATGGGCTACGATGGATAGAGGGAGAGGAGGTTTGGCTATCAGAGCTGGGGGTGAGGAGAGGGTTGGGGAGGTGATAGCTACAGTGGGAGGGTATGATGACTTTAGATGACTGGCCCAGAGGAGGAGGTCAAATGTTTTACCTCCACCTGCACCAAGGATAGGTAGAGAGACAGGGGGTACCCCTTCATAGGTACTATTGCAGATGCAGATTCTGATGCATGTGGAGGATGCACAGATTAGATCACTGCAGTTGTCAGTGCAGTAGTTGCAGACACAGTTGTTGGCACATCAACGTCAAATTATTTAGCTAACCATAAAGCATGATATTGAGATAGAGCATCGAGGTCGAGCAGAGGAGCTCGCAGCAAGTTTGCAGAGAGTGGCAACAGGTGGCCCGATGAGAGACACCTTGAGAGAGCTAGCTTTGAGAGCCAAGGAGGCAAAGTACTAGCGACGTCATTATGAGGATGTGATGCCTAGGGAGCACCGAGTGCAGAGTTCCACTGCGTCGAGATTCAGTTGATCTCGAGAAACTGGGTTGAGGACAGAGAGCAGAGGCGTGACAGGGCCTCCTAGACAGGATTCGCCTAGAGATCCAAGTGTTGGGACATCTATAGCAAGACCGTCTCCTTCAGGAGATAGCCATACCTGAGAGATGTTGTCTCTATTGTATTTTGATCATTTTGTTGTATTGGCACAGGCATGACATATTTTGTACATTGATCATTTTGTGAGATATATATATGACACCACTTTCTTTGATCCTCATGTGATGTGTTATGGATTATGCTTTCTATATTCTTTTGATTATTCTATGATGATGTAATTCTTAGATAGATGTATGTGATGTGATATGTGATGAATATGATGCAATAATGCATGATGCTATGAGCTGTATCTTGAAAATGAGATGTATGATATGATATGCTATGAGATGTATCTTGAAAATGAGATGTATGATATGATATGCAGTGAGATGTATCTTGAAAATGAGATGTATGATATGATATGCTATGAGATGTATCTTGAAAATGAGATGTATGATATGATATTCTATGAGATGTATCTTGAAAATGAGATGTATGATATGATATGCTGTGAGATGTATCTTGCAAATGAGATGTATGATATGATATGCTATGAGATGTATCTTGAAAATGAGATGTATGATATGATATGCAACTAATTGATTTTGAGCATCCTCGTTCTGCATTTGTCATCCCTATATAGCCACATGTTGTTTGCTTTCTGTGTATGTATCGTCATTGAGCATTGATTTTTTTTGGGATATGTTGAAAATTTATACAAGCATAATGGTATAATTGAACCATAATGACCTCAAAAAAATTTACATGTTTTTTGATTTTGCAAGATAGCACAAGCATCAAGGTATAATTGAACCAGGATAACTTGAGTGTGGATTGCATATAAATAGACAAGATTAAACCATTTGTATGCGTAAAGTGGAATCATGTCTTCAGTGATATGTGGTGAATCACGTCTCAAGACAAGTATATACATAGTACAAATGATCGCCTCACAAACATAAAACTAAAAAAATATTGGAGTCCCCACGACTTTCTCTAGCATGAAGATTTTGTTGAGAAAATTTAGAGGATCCAATAATTCAAAAAGTTCAAGTGCAAAAATAGTCAAAACTTTATGCAAGATGCAACATTTGATACTTCAGAAAATCATCCATCATATTTTGTGAATCCTGTTAAGTGATCAATGTGTGGTTTTACGATTGTGTGAGTTTTGTTTGTTGGATATGATGTTCTAAGTTTGCGACAAGTTTTGACATCTTGAACGTGTTGCAAGTTTTGATTAATACTGCTCCTAGCCGAGTCTGCCTCTTGATGTGGATATGTACAGGGATTACCAAGCCATGGTGATATGCGGTGAAAGAATATGATGATAAATCAGGATATTGACTATGCTAAGTATGTCCTGGATGGATATTGTGATAAAAATGTCAGGCGATGGCCGATAGTGCTTTATTGTGGATATAATGGTATGGATATAGATAGAGGAGCTGTCCTCTCACAATAGCGCTTGTTGCCAGGTTTTCACCAGTTCCTTTATTGTACCTCTTTATTTTCTTTTTCTTGATTTTTTCGATTTTATTTTTATTTTTTTGACTTTTTCGTGCATTAGACTACTCAAGTGTAGTATTTATTCATATGGATGTTGTTAGTTGGTTCATCGAGCACATCGCCTTCAAAATTTGTTAGCTGATAGGCGCCTGATCCATAGGCTAATATAATGACATAGGGACCTAACCAGTTAGGTTCAAATTTCCCTTTCTTTTCCCGATCTTGCTGATTTCTAGGATTTTCTTTGAGTACTAGGTCACCAATTTTAAAAATTTTGGGAGTGACCTTGTGGTTGTAGCTCCTGCACATGCGTTGCTGATATGCTTTGAGATGAGTGTAGGCTTGTTGGCGTCTTTCATCTAGAAGTTTAAGCTCTTGCAATCAGTTAACTTGATACTCTTCATCTGGAATTAAGCCTTTCAAAGAGACTCTGAGAGATGGAATTTCTACCTCCAATGGTAAAATTGCCTTTGACCCATATACCAATGAATATGGTGTAGGTCCTGTAGGTGTGCAGATGCTAGTTCTGTATGCCCAAAGTACTGGATTAAGTTGTACATGCCAATCTTTGCTTGCATCATTCACTATTTTCTTTAGGATTTTCAATATTGTCTTGTTGGATGCTTCTGCTTGACCATTCCCCTGTGGGTAGTAAGGTGTAGAAAAACAATGTTGGATTTTGAATTTTTCACATAGTTCTCGTACATCTTGGTTTTTGAAAGGTCGTCCATTATCTGTGATGATGGAACTTGGAATGCCATATTTGCAAATTAGATAATTAAGGATAAAAGAGGCAATTTGTTTCCCAGTCACTGTGGTCATGGGGACAACTTCAATCCATTTGGTAAAGTATTCTATTGCAGTTGTAATGAACTTATGTCCATTTGAAGATGAAGGATGAATTTTGCTGACCAAGTCCAGTCCCTACTGGCAAAAGGGCCAGGATGTTGTGAATGGTTGTAGCTCCTGCACTGGTGCATGTATAAGATTGCCATGGATTTAGCATTTAGGACACTTCTTTGCAAATTGATAAGTGTCTTTTTCCATTGTCGGCTAGTAATATCCCATTCTTAGAAGCTTTTTAGCAAGAGTAGTACCACTTGAATGTGTGCCACAGATACCTTCATGAAGCTCATGTAAAGGGGAGTCAGATTCATTACGATCAAAGAAACGAAGAAGAGTACCATCTAGACCTTGATGATACAAAGTATCAGCAGTAAGAGTATAACAGGTGGCTTGTTGGATAAAGTTGCATTTTTGGTTTCGAGACAGGTCAATGAGTAGGATATTGTTCTTTAGATAGTCATAAATTGGTCCATATAACACAGAGTCTGAACCAGTCAAGGCATAGATAACATGGGATTCAGAATGGTCATAGGCTGGGGAGAACAATTGCTCTACCAGAAACTTGTAACGATTCTGTTGCTCTGGAATTTGCAGTAGTGAAGTGATAGTAGCCATTGTGTTGGCTGCTCTATTGTCCAACCTTGGTATTTGTTTGAAGGTGATGTGTACAAAATATTGTTTGAAATCATCAACCATTCACTTATATGGCAGTAGCTTGTCGTCCTTTGTCTGCTAGTCATTGTTGATTTGATTGATGACTAGTTGTGAATCTTTGTAGACTTTTAATTTTGTGATTCTCCATTCTACAACCATTTTGATACCTATAACTAGTGCCTCATATTCAACAACGTTATTTGTGCATGGAAACATAAGCCTATATGATCTTGGTATGGTGTGCCCTTCAGGAGTGATGAACAAAATGCCAACACCTGAGCCATGTTGAGTAAATGATCCATCAAAGTATAGGGTCCATTGTTTGGTGGAGATAGCAAGAACGTCTCTGTCTGGAAATTCGATCTCCATAGTTTGTTTTCCAGGTAGTGGTGCTTCAACCAGTTGATCTGCAATTGCTTGTCCCTTGATAGCTCATCGCTCTGTGTAGTGGATATCAAATTCACTGAGAATCATGACCCATTTAGCCAATCTGCTTGTAAGAGCTGCTTTGCTAAGTAAATATTTAAGAGGATCAATTTTTGCAACTAGCTTAATTGTGTGAGCTAGCACATAGTGCTGAAATTTCTGAGAGGCAAATACCACTGATAGACAATCCTTCTCAATGAATGTATAGTTGCGTTCATATCTGTTCAGTTTCCTACTGATGTAATAGATAGCTCGCTCCTTGCCTTGTTGATCCTCTTGTGCTAACAATGCCCCCAGTGATATGTCTATTGTTGAAATGTAGAGAATGAGTGGCTTCCCTATGATTGGTGGTACTAGAACTAGTGGGTTCATTAGATATTGCTTGATTTGATAGAAGGATTATGCTCATTTAGCTTCCCATCTGAACGGTACATTCTTATGTAGCAAATGATTGAATGGTAGACTTTTATCTACTAGTTGAGTGATGAATCACCTGATTGATTGGAGCCATCCTTGTAGAGATCTGAGCTGATTGATGTTCTTTGGTGGTGGCATCTCCATTATGGCTTGTACCTTTGCTGGATCCACTTCAGTACCCTTAGCTGAAACTATGTAGCCTAGTAACTTGCCTGATGTAACTCTGAAGACACACTTCTTAGGGTTGAGCCTGACTTGGAATTTCTCCAATCTATCAAAAATATTTTCTAAGATGTTTAAATGATCTGCTCTAGTGAATGATTTAGCTAGTAAATCATCCACATAGTCTTCCATGAAGGTATGCATCATGTCATGAAAGATTGTTGTCATTGCTCGTTGATAAGTTGCTCCTGCATTCTTTAAGCCAAAAGGCATGACATTCCAACAGTATGTTCCCTAGGGACAGGTAAATGTTGTTCTATCTTGATCCTCCGAGGCTATCTTGATTTGATTATAGCCTGAAAAACTATCCATTAGTGATAGCATTGCATGGCCTGCTATGAGGTCTACAATTATGTCGATACTGGGTAAAGGAAAGTCATCCTTTGGACAAGCTTTGTTGACATCTCTGAAATCAATGCATATTCTGATACTACCATCTGGCTTTGATATTGGTACAATGTTGGAAATCCATTCAGCATAGTCGATAGGTTGAATGAACCCAACATCTAATAGTTTCTTCAATTCAGCTTTAACTATGAGTGCCACATGTGGATTCATTTTTTGCAGTTTTTGCTTGACTGGCTTAGCTCCTGGAGTAATGGATAGGTGATGCATGATCAATTGTGGATCAATCCTAGGCATATCTGCATATGACCAAGCAAAGTTGATTTTCTTTTCTTTAAAAAAATTAATCAATTCTGATCTTTCTTCCTCTGTTAGAGATTCTGCAAGGTGTATATTTTTGGCTGCTTCTGTAGCACGAATGTTGATTGATTGAGTGGGCTCAATCAATATGGGTGATCGCTCATGATAATGCTTAGGAAGAGTGTCAAGTCTCCCATCTTTAGATGCCTTAAAAAGGTTTTCACCCTCATATGCATCCTTTATTTTTACTTTTTTGTGATCTATTGCTGCCAGTGACTGGTTTTTAGTAGTAAATCCTTTATTTTGTTCATTTTTGCGACTAAGAGACTTGACACTCCCTTGATTGCAGATATCATTACTTTGTTCACTGGTAGAGTCTGTTTTTGGGTTAATGGTACATAGGTAATGGATTCATCATTTGGGAAAATTGGTATATCATGAGTTTCAGGTTCGTCCCAGTCTATGAGGTCAGGAAAGACAAGTGGTAAGGAGTCGTTAGGTGGATCAAGTTCCGCTGCTGTAAGTGTCAGGATGGAGGTATCATCATGATTGGCTGGGTTGTTAAAGAAGTTAAAGATTTCATTGAGGTCTTTGATGGTATCATTTTCCGTATAGACTTGCTCATAATGCCACTGCTCGCTTTCCTTGGCGTCATAGATATTTTGTGGACCAAATTCAAGTGGTCTAGATTCTGTGTTGCATTCTTCTTGAGAGATGGGTGTATTACTGTCATTTGCACAAATATCTTCAATAATGTTAGAACAACTACCCCATTCATATTCATTGGAATCAGTCTCAGAGGTATCATCCCAGATTCTAGCAATGCTGTGAACTAGTATGTTGTAGGGTGAGAACAAGTCTTTGATGATTGAGACAAGTTTGATAGTTTTCTCTGATTCTGTGTCAGATCCTACTTCCACTCTTTGCATTTGTTCATATACTGTCTCTCCTCGGTGAGGAATGATGTAGTCAGGAGGTGATTCTTCTTTGTTGGATATTAGTTCTTGAATATGATGTACTTCTGCAGTAGATGCTTCCTTCTTTTGATTGATAGGCTGCCTTTGATATTGCTTTTGTTCTTGATGTTCACATTCTTTGCATATCATCTCAGTTGACTCAAATAGTGCCTCCTACCAGGAGTCTTCTTTGTATTTCTTCTTTTCTTTCCACTGAGGTTTTTGATATTTGTGTGGTGCCCTCTTTGGTAGTATAGTGAGTTCAAAGCCCAATCCTTTTTTGTCTTTACTGAATGGTGAAGGAGGATCCAATGTTTATGTGATGCCTTCCTGACGTTTTCCAATAGGTCCTTTACCCTTGTATCCCATTTGTTGCATGATCAAGTAGCCTTTTCCATACAGGTGTGTTGTTATAGCTACCTCCATAGTAGCTGCTCTGTCTTCTTCCTCATCTTTATACAGCCAACTAAGGATGTCCTTTTCCTCCGATTTATGTGCTAGAGTACCTAGTTGGATAAATGTGCCATCAAACTTGGTGATGGGATGGGTTGCTTGATGTGTTGATGTTGTAGGTAATCCATCAGATTTAGGTGATGTTGGTAAGTTGGCCAAACACATGGGTTCCAAAGAGTACTCCCCCATGCCTTGCTCTTTGATTTTCATCTTTTGTTTGAAATCTATAGATAGTGATGTAGACTTTTCTTGCTAAAGATCTAGTGCTAAGTTACTTTGTTTTTCTCTATTATGTGGAACCAAACTATCTTGGGCTGCCCCCATAGCATTACAATGTTGAAATGGATTATGATCTACTAATATAGAAATCTCCTGCCCATTGTAGGGGAACTTAACACACTAATGATAAGTAGAAGGTACTGCTTGCATTTTATGTATCCAAGGCCGACCCAATAAGATATTGTATGTGAGGTCTATGTCTAAGACTTGGCACATAGTGTCCCTTTGTATTGGTCCTACTTGAATTGGCAACATTACTGTTCCTTTGGATGATCTTTCTTCATCATCATATGCTTTGATAGTGATCTTTTTGCATGGATCAATAGATTGCTCAAAGAAGCCTTAAGGTACAGATATTGAGTCCAGCTCCTCCATCTATTAATACTCTTTTGACTCGATGCTTGTAGACCGAGACTTCAATGTGGAGAGGAGTATTGTATGGATGGCTCAATGAGATATTATCATGCTCAGAAAAAGTGAGGTTATGAGGCCCTATCATATGAGCCACCATGGCTTGGAATTTGTTAGCATCCAGATCTTGAGGTACATTTGTTTCCAATAACACTTGTTCCAAGATGTCTTTGTGTTTTGGCAAAAGTTTCAGCAACTCTAGTATAGATATTTGAGCAGGAGTTTTGCACAGTTGACTTACTAGATCATATTGAATTTTGGGTATGGTATTTGTTGTTGACATATGTCCCTTCAAGACATATTTTTGAGCTCTAGTTGTTACGTTGACGGATTCATGTTCACACCTGTCCTTGATTGTGATAACATTGACTTGATTGTCTACAACTGATATGTGATTGATGGTGTTATTGTATATGTGATTGATACGAGCTCCACATGTATCATTTGAGGTTGAAGCTCCATCCTTGTTGTAGTTTGGAAGAGGTTTCTTAAAGGCTCCATGGTCACCATTTGTCTTGAAACAATCGACCGTTAAATCGCCTCTATCAATCATGTCTTGAACAATGTTTTTCAGCCTCATGCAATCATTTTTTGATGACCTTTGTTGCGATGAAAATCACAAAAATGTGAGTCATTCCTCCAAGGTGGTTTGATTTGTGGTTCAGAGTTTTTGATCACCGGTAAGGAGATAATTTTGTTTGCCAGGAGTTCTCTTAATGTTGACTCTAGTGATTGCCCTAGTGGTGTGTAAATGCATTTTGGAAAGTTGTTTGCATTACCCCGTGAGTTTGGATTAGATCCCCGATTGGTGTTATTGTTTTGGGCATTGTTGGTGCTGTTTGTGTTGAGTTGATCTTGATTGGTATTTGATACATAAGTGTTACTGCCTTGGTTAGCACCTTTGGGATTTTTTGTATCTTGAGGATTACCTGATAATGTGAGCACAAGCTGTTTTGATTTTGGATCATTTGATTCATTGTTTCCTTCATTTCTATTGCTTTTGTTGTGGGTCCAGAATCTGGATTTGTCTAAGTTGTTGTTGTTTTGGTTGTTGTAGTTGGATGAATTTGGTCCTTCTTTGAAGAATTTCAATGTTCTTTTCTTGACACATGCTTCTTCTACTTGGATGCCATTCTCAATCAACTTGGCAAAAGATGGTATGCACTAAAGTTTGAGTATGTATCTCATCTCACTATTCAAGTTGTCGATGAGATCTCCATCTTTTCCTTTTCAGGCACATCACGAGGATATCGCGAAACCATATGGTGCCAACGTTGAAGGAATATCATGAATGTTTCATTGTTTTTTTGCTTGGTATTATAGACATCTAGCATAGTGATAGCATGTTGAATGTTATAGGAATATTGAGTTATGAATTTGTTGACTAGTTCATCGAATGATCTGATGGGAGGTGTGATTTTGGACAACCATTCCATTGTTTGCCCTCCCAAGCTTCTTGGGAATAACCTCATCAAATAGGTATCATCATGAGTAAATTCAAGACTCATTGTACAAAATTCTCGAACATGATCATGGGGATCGCTTTTCCCATCATATTTGTCAAATTTGGGAATGTCTGAGTTTGGAGGAAAAGGCACCATGTTTAAATGTCTATCAAAAGGATAAGGACAGATTTCAGTTAAGGAGTATCGTACTGTTGTCCCTTGTTGCATGTCTTGCATTTATCTTTGTAACATTTGCATTTGTTGAGTGAGAGCAATCAAAGGTGCATTATTTTTCCAAGGGAAGAGCTCTTCCCTTGCATTAGTTCTAGGCTGAAATGGTGTGTGGAATGGTATGTTTTGCTCGGGTATGTTTTGCTCAGGAATATTTTGTTCTGGCAGATTTTGTTTAGGGATATCTTGCTCAAGGTCAGGTGTTTCTTCCTCTCTTTGTTATTCTTGATATTCGTAATGTTGAGATCTTGTTATAAAAATGTTTGTGTCTAAATCTTCAGAAAGTTTAACTCCTTTGCTTGTGAGAATGAGCAGATATTTTTCCTTGTCATTTTCCATGAGCCTTTCCACAAGCCTTTGAAATGAAGCGCTTTCTTGACACTCTTGAAGGAGTTCCTCAGTAATTTTAGTGTCCTCTAGATGCAGACGCTTGAAAGGATTTGATAATCTCCGATTCATGCTGGATTCCAGTTGCATTTTGCTTTGTTTGTTTCATTGAGAGTGAGTAACAACAGGCATCTAGTAAAAACTTTCTGTGACAAAGGGAATGAACTCCTCTTCGATGTTTTGCTCAGGGGTTGGTAGTTCAAATTGGGGTATGTTATAAGTGATGCACTCTTTGGGAAAGAAGGCTAGATTGATCTTCCCTCCTTGATTTATGTGTTGACTGAATGCTGATTTTTGACAGAATGCCCTACTCCTCAAGGGTTCCTTGTCAAATTTGTTTGTTTTGTTTTGAAGATACAAGCATATATGACAAAGGAATGTTTGATGAGATTTGAAGAGCTAGCGATTGATGTATACAAATTTATTTCTTTTGGCAAGTTTCAAAGAACTCGGTTGCTATTTCTTCGACTTAGTGTTATGATAAATACTCTTTCTTCTAAGAATATGAGGATTAGTCATGCACAAGCAATCAATGGTTTCCTTTGATTTGTTTTGGATTTAGTTTAGCTAGTTTTGGAAACTCAAGTTTTACTTTATCAAAGTGAAGGTTTAGATGCCCCCTCACAACAAAGTGTGTCAAATGATATGGAATACGAGCTTTTCTCGATATGGAAACTTGGTTTGACAACTTGGAGTTTCAAAACAAGTGTGTTTTGGGATAGAAATTCATTTGATTTAAAGGACCTATTTGACACTTGCGATGATGTTTCCTGATTTTGATAGGAGAGATATGTTTATCCTGCGACTAGTTTCAGATTCTAGACAACTTTGTTTGATGGAAATTTTGCTTTAGAAATAGCTTTTGATACTCTGTTTTTGGTTTTCTGCATGATGAAGTTCAAGCTAATGAAGGAAAGCTTTCGAAATTGTCTTCAAAATTTTCAAAACATGCCCTCTGTTTTGCCCCATATTTTTGTGGTTTTGGTTATGCGCTAAAGCAGAGATGCAATGCGCTATAGAAATTTCTCAACACGCTAGCGAAAAGACTCCACGCGCTAAGCTACCCCCTGATATGCGCTAACTAGTTTATTTTGATTTTGCCTTGGTTCAAAAGGTTATGCTCCAATATGGGCCACCTATGCGCTAACTGTTAAACCCTACGCGCTAAAGTTTGGTTTCCACGCGCTAAGCTGATGCTTCAATGCGCTAAACTATTTTCAAAATGCGCTACTTGAAATTGCTAGTTTTGGTTTCTGCTGAAGCACTAATGTTTACACTTTATGCATTAAGGTGAAGGTCTAATTCGCTAAAAGATGGTTTCTATGCGCTAAGAAGTTTCTCTTACGCACTAAACTACCCTAATATTTTGACTTGGTTATTTTTCTGTGATTTTTGGAATTTTGCTTTGAGTTTTTAGTGCTGATAGATGATTTTTTGAAATAACAAATGAAAGCACAACACCAAAGAGACAACCATCTTTCTTAATCTAAACAATAAGTGTATGTTCTACGAGGATGTGTTCAAATCCTCAATGTTTTGATAGGTTTAGATACAACATGCACTTTAGTTAGACTCTTTATTCAAGGGTCATAAGCAATATCATAGCCCACTAGTCTCGATACTCCATCAGCTCAAACAACCGTGTCACCCCCTAGGGGGTGCACATTTTTTTGCCTTTTGCTAGAAATTAACTCAAAGTGAATTGCTTCACAATTGAGTAGTTATCTTGGAAGATATATGGTGAGCGATCATGAGGGTAGATTCTTCCCCACCCTTGCACTATGATATTGCAAATGTCTTGATACTGACTTGGCTCAAAGTTTCTATGCTAAGGTTCATAATCAGGCTTCCCGTTTGGCCATCAGTGATAAGCTCCCTCAGGAGGCTTCCCAACCTTTAGAACAAAGGCTTTACGTATCTCAAGTATACTGGGGGAAGGCTAATTGCTGCATGCAATTGTTGAAAAGGACTTTCATCACTTTCCACTTTTGATTATAGTGGGTTGGAACACTTGGCTTCAAAGTCGTTTCCCACTTAGGTCGTTCCCTTCACACCGGCCAAAAATGGCTTTAAGATGTTTTCAACCCCTCGGGAAGGTAGACCTGCTAAAAGATTTATTGCTTGAAGTAAAGAAAGCTTTTAAGAGTGGTTTGGCTTTTTGATCACCTAGTTAAGGGGAGAGCATATACCTTCCACTTTCGAGACAAAGCACACAAGTTCTTTTTAGCCTTTCAAAGAAATAATTTGCTAACTCTATATGGAGATGTTGCTCCATGAAAACATGGTGTTCTTTTTAACCTTTCAAGGCAATGATTTTTTGATCTATTAAAAAAAGAACTTGGTCAACAAAATAAATGCGATGTTTCGTCAACAAAAGAAATCGATTGAAAGGGGAAGATCTTCCCTCTTTAGTTGCAAAAGACTTTTGGACCTTGTGTGATTATTTACTTTGCTAAAACTTAAAATGGATCCTTTTATACACCAAATGATGGTGAAGTTCTTTTTAAGCCATTTGTTTGCAAAACTTGAAAAAAATTGATTTGTTCCTTTTAAGATCCAATTTGAAAATTTTCTCTCCTAGAAAAGCAAGGAAAATTGTTTTGTGGTTCTTTTTAAACCCAAACAAAGTGAGTTCAATTTTACCTAACAAGAATCAAAGAAAGCTTTATATTTTAACTAACTTACTAAGTTAGTAAAAACTTAAACTATTTATGATCCTAGAAATAAAATTAAGCTCCCATCTACAAGAAAACTATTAAAAACCCTGCAAGATACCAAGTAAAATCATTAGAAAATTTGTGGGTTTGGTGGACTTCAACAAGCCTAATTTCACATTCGGTTACAGTTTTTAATTTTGCCTCTGTCTGTGATGCGCTACAAAATAGATTGTATGCACTACGAGATAGTCAAGATGCACTATCAGATAGACCTGATGCGCTGAACTATTTTCCAAATGCGCTACTCTATTATTCTCCCATGCTGAGACCTATAGGAAAATGTTAGTGAGGATGATGCACTAAAGTATGATCTGCATGCACTAGGGAATGAGTCCCATGCACCAAACAGTGAGCCGGATGCACTAAAAGATCAACAAGATGCACTAAGGATGTTCCCTACGCACTGATTTCTGTTTCCCACATACCTGCAAAAGTGTTTATTTTTAAAATCTGATTTGATTAATGGGGTAGATCCCCACGGTGGGCACCAGAAATGTGTGCGGGAAAAGCGGGTCAATGAAAATTAAAATACAAAAATGTGGTCTCAAAGAGGCTTGTTCACACACCCATGGGACTTCTTGGTGCAAGTTATGGAGTCATGAAGAATGACTCAACTTCCCAAGGTTGGTTCCATAGTTCTCTATCTCACAAGGTCCCTCAAGCCAATGCCTTTGCTCTCAGATCACTGAGAAAAGTGGCTTAGGGATGACAAATGCAAGAATGAGGGATGCTTTAGATTGATTTAAATATGAAATGCATCCTATCTATGCATGATTCTACAAATGCAATAAACTAGATTATAAGATGGCAAGGTTAGTAACAATACTATCCTAACATGATATACTAGTTAATGATATAAGCTAATGATAAAGGAAATAGTCTAAAATGCTTATTAGATTAATTACTATTACAAAGAGAAGCTAGATGTATTGATAAATTTGAGCATAAATGAGATACTAAAAGCTTGCATGGATCCTTAAAATGGAGGAATGAGAGCTCTATTTATAGTGAAAATAGGGAAATGGATGGTCAGGATTGAAAGAGTTAATCAAGGGTCAAGATTGAAAGTTGTCAATCCATGTTAACAATTTTCACCAATGAAATGGTGACAATTGTCAACATAAGACTAGTTGAGAGGAGAGGTAAGAAGCATTAAATGCTTGAGAAGACCTCATGGTTACCCCAGGAGGTAAGGATTAAGGTTAGGTTAGGGTTATCCATTGGATAAAGCTTTTACCCAAGGGGTAAACTCTTGTGCAAAGGTTAAAGGGATAACCATGGTCAAAGAAATGAATGTTTGATGAGACCCTTGGGTTAGATGGAGGTTAAGTTAGTCAAAAAGTCTCTAACCATGCCACTAAGGGTTAGTTAACCATTAATGGTTTGAAGACTTTGGGGACAAATTTGTAAGAGTCCTTCCAAATTTGGGGGTATTCAACAAGTTATCTTGTTGAATGGATAAAGGCTTTAATGCCTTTTAAAGACTTTACTCCAAATTTGAGAAGTGACCTCCTCAAATTTAGGGAAAAGGGATAATGGATGGGTTTGGGGTTTAGATGGATTCTAGAAGAAATTAGGAATAGGGTTTAGGATGCAAGTGGGAGATGTAGGAAAATGTAATTGGGTGAGGGAAAATAGAATTAATTAAAATAAATTGCTTTATTTCAATTTGGTTGCAATTTGGGAAATTGAATAAATTAGATTTATTCAATTTGGGGTAAACTATTAATTAAATGTAAATTTAATTAAAAAGTAAGAAGATGGGATTTAATTAAATAAAATGATTTATTCAATTAAATGACATAAAAGGGCTCAAGTAAATTTAACTAAATAAATTGAATAATTTACTTAATTAAATAGAAGAATGTGGGTGATTTGGTTAAATTAGTTTTAACTAAATAGAAGAATGAACATAAAATATTCATTTAGGAATATGGTCATTTTTATATGTCTACAATACCCTATCAACACATTCTCTTAAGTGTCTTAAGAGTTGAAAACATTCAAATTTTGAAAAATCAATTCTCAGTGTTTATGACACATACAGACAAGCCATTTGATCCTACGAGGTCATTATAGGACCCTCTACAACAACCTCTTTCAGATTTTGAAGGCTTGAAACAATATGATCATGGTGAATTTTTTTTTCTGCCTTAAAATTAATGAAATGCATACAATATGAAGTTGCAAAATAGTGTATTTTTACTTTGTGTGTGTTGGGGTCAAATTGTCAATTCCAACATATCAAGGTGGACATGCCTATGCTACGCATGATCCTATTTTGCACCCAAGATATCATGAATGTTCTTAATTTTGAGGTATTTTCTTATGGTTGTTTTGTGTGAATTTTGAGGTAACTTCTTATGATGCTAAAATGAATGTATTCAAATGAAAAGTGAAATGATATAAGCTCAAATTTTGAATCATACAAGGTATAGGAAAGGAAAATCTAAAAGAAGAAGAAATGAGAGCTTGTAGTGGCACATTATCTTGTGTTGATAGATATCTCATGGTCAAAACCATGTTATTAGTAGGAAAATTTATTGATCTATGAAGTCAATTGTAGTGAGTTCTTTAATGCGGTATTATGTTCTTTTTTTACCATTATGATGAGCCCATGCTAGGTGAATATGAATATAGCTAGTGAAATTCTACACTATTCTTTTGAAATAATGATGCTAGGTGAAACTATAAATCATAATCCTTCAATGTAATGAAATTCATGAATGTTAGCTGTACACACCTAAAAATGGTCTAAAGATAATTAATTAAATAAGCAATTATTTAATTAATCCTCCTTCCCAATTTAATTAAATTCACTAAGCAATTTGATTAAATCTCTCATTCATCTACTTATTAATAAATCTAAAGATTTATTTAATAGATTCATTTCACCCCTTTAATTAATTAATTCCCACCCATCAAATTCATTTCTTCTAAATCCTTTAATTAATTAAAATAGATCAAATCCATGAGTTGTTGAAATTAATTATCCTTTTCATATTATTTGAATTTTTTAAATTCAAATTCTCCTAACTTCTACCACTCCTAAACCTAACCATTCCTAAATCTAACCCATTCTACCTACCACCATGTCCCCTTTCATCCAACATCTTCTAGAACCTTGTGACACTTGTCACTAAGTGTTCCCTTTCATCTAACCCCTTTTAGAAGCCTCTTGACACTTGTCACCATAGAGATGACAAATGTTCCCTTTAATCCAACCCCCTTTGCCATCCTCCTCCAATTTAACAATTGATATCTTCAGATCAATCGTGACTGTTGATTCTTGCCACATCACCCCTAGCCTTGGAAAATCCTATAAATAGACCTCATTTTGGAGCTCAAAGGGTACCAATTTCATATCATATTCATGTCCCAATTTCAAATCCCAATTTCATATCATTTGATCCCATCTCATTCTCATCTTATGCATTCTTATTATAGGCATCTAGCTTATAGTTTATTAGTTTTAGCAATGTTATCATGCTCAATTTTAGCTTAAATCTTAGCTTAATCATGCTAGATCAATCACTCATATAGCTTAATCATGCTATTCTTGCTAAGATCATGCATTTTCATCTTTCAAATCCTCCATCTAGGTGTAGTCAAGTCACTGGAATATGCATAAATCAGATTTGAGAGCATTTTTCATACTCGCATTTACTAGGAGGCAATAAGTTGATTAGCTATGGTTTTGTCTTTCTTTGATTTAAATATTCTAACCATGCTTGTAATGATTTATTGAGTACATTATGGTTGCAGGTACACTTCATAGAGCATGACATTTTGGTGGCCACCATGGGGTAGAAAAGATCATTTTCGGCCTCTTAATCTTCAGCAAACTTCATCTTTGTCTAGCTTCGGTTTAGATATTCGTATGCGTTGCCTTTTTAGCTTGTACAAACTCCCTTTTAGCCAAGATGACACTTCATCCTGACTTGTACAAGCCCATTTTCCTTGTCGTATGAGGTATAAATTCATGTCATACGAGTTGATTTGCTAGTAAATCATGTGTCATACGAGCTGATTTGCATTGTTGTACTATATCTAATTCTATTTCGTACAAATATTTAGCTTCAAAATCTTATGTTGTATGAGTTTGCTTTATTCCTGTGCGAAATCTAAATTCATGTCGTACTAACTGATAAAGCATGTCGTACGAGTCTCTGGTTCTGTGATTTTTTGATAAACTGCAAGTTAGAATTTTCAAGTTTGTCTATACATTGGTAATTTGCATTTTTGAAGGCCTTCTGGTCATTTTTGGCCCTTGAAAGCGCCAAAATTAAACTCTTGGAGACCTTTCCAATGAGTTAAACGATTTGTAATTTCGAGTCCCGAGTAGAAAGTTATGCTTATTTGAAGTTAGGCTAAAATTTCATATAGTTTTTTTGAAAATTTCATAGTTCGGATCACTAATGCTAATCTTGTTATGTCTATGAGATGTTTGTAGCCTAACTCTTTTCTGCAGGACGCTTGTCAAAGATACACTTGTCAAAGACAAATTCAAAACACAATCATGACTACTAATGGATCTATTTTGCAGGTTGCCTAAGGATTCAACAAAAAACTTTGTGTATTCTTTAAGATTTTTAGGCACACTTCAATTTGGGGCTTAAAAAAATGAACTATCATGTCTTATGTGCTTCTGATGATAGGCGAGTATTCTCTCACCTTTCTTAGGTGATCAGAAAGCTAGACTCATCCTTTTACTTTCATTAGTGCATCTCTTTAGCAGGCCTACCCTCCTGAGGAGTTATTAACTCTTAGCCCTTAAGGTCGATGAGAGGGGAACGACCTAAGTGGGAACGGCTAACGCCAAGTAATCCAACCCACTATAAAATAAATGCGTTTTTGATGAAAATCAAAGCAACGAAAGTTCTTAGGAATACCTCTCCTCTTTACCTTAGGGTATATCAAACCTTGGTTTTCAAGGCTGGGAAACCTCTTAATTGAGTTTATACCCTGATGCGTCGAACAGATCCCTTACTAGTGCCGGTTAAAATAGAAGCTACCCAATTCACCTCTGAAAGGGTGATAATCTTTATGCAAGAGAGATAGTAACTCTCCCAAGACACTTACCATATCGTGCCCCCATTAGAATTTGGAGTCGGATAATACGGCGTTGAGAATCCATTGCATGAGACTCAGCGATCGTATTCTGATTAGCTATTGGGTGTGTACCTAAGTCAGCAAGCAAAGGTTTTCATTCTCAACCAACTTCCTTAGGGTTTAGCTTGATTGAGAGTCATGTATCACATCATGTGTTTGCTGTGTATTCATCCCTAAATTGAAAAATCAGACAATTAAAACTAGAAAACCAAAGTAAAACATCAAAATTCAGTGATCAAAACTCAAACAAACAAACACTTTTTACACCTGTTAAAATACCTATCGTACAAGTCAAGATATTTTATTGTACTGCATGATCTTCTGTTGTACAAGTCAAGGTTCTATGTCGTACGAATCACTGCTTTATGTTAGTTCCAGGGACAACTGAGAGGGGGGGTGAACTAGTTGTCAAATAAATTCAAACCAAAAACAACTTAACTAACTTAATGCTTAATATCGGTAAAGCAGTTCAATATGCCGGTAGACAGTTTTAATAGTTAATTGCTATAACGGTAAGGATTAGTGCATGAAACATAAACATAAAAGTCATCCACAACACATAACACCAATATTTGTATGTGGAAACCCTATAAGGGGAAAAACCATGGTGGGAAACCTTACCCACAATCAGATGATACTACTGCAGATAGTAAGTGTACATAAATGGGGTCTGTACATGTAGAAAGGCCAACCGCCTAGAGCTCACTGCTCAATCACAAAATGGGAGTCACACTGACTACAGTTGGATGATTAAATCCAATAAGAATGTACTTCACAAAATAACATCTTCATATGTTGGATTTAGTACTGGTGTAGTTTTGATTGTCTTCACAAAAATCCTCCTTCAATCTTCAAATGATGTCTGCGTGTATATCTCTTCTTATTCTCGCATATACCTTCACACAATCCTTTTTTGCAATCCACATCTGATCTTACAAATAAGATCTTACATTTATACCATAACCTAAGACCAATTTTAGTAGGTCGGCTCTACAAGATATTACAATAAAAACATTTTATAAACAATACAATATCTGATGCAATAACCGATTGAACATGTTGGCTTAATGCATTTACAACAACAATTAATCATCTCCATAGCATGCCATGCTGATCTAGAAAAGATAAACCTGCCAGTGTAACCCTATACCTATTTGCCGGTAATAGCAAATATGCAAATATGAATATACCAATGAACAAAACTCCAGGACAAGATGTCCAAATGATGTCTTCGACATTACCAAGTGTTTTCCTTGTCATTCCAAGTGCCGGTGATCATTATATCTTGCTGGTGTACTAGATATCGGTGACTGTGCATGAGTCACTTGCTTGTCGGTGAATGTTGCTGATTCTCCAAAGTGCCAGAGTTGATAAGAGTTTAGTAGGTGTTGACATTAATGACAAAACCATACCAAAATACCAACAATCTCCCCCTTTTGCATTGATGGCAACACAAGATGGAAAAACCGTCAAAGTGCCCAAACAGAAATGCGAAATACCAAAAACCAACAATCTCCAAAAAGATCATCACTAGAAATCAAAATATAGATACAGAGAGTAATAATCTCTCCTAAACAACAATCTCTCCCCCTGAGAGCAACATGTGTTTTCCTTGTGTTTTTCAAAGTTTTTCCATACCAATCTCTCCCCCTTTGACATCAAATGCCAAAGTTATAATAAAAACCAAGTTCATATACAAAATACCAATCAATTCAATATACCAAATACTCCCCCTGAGAAGTAGCTTCTCATCAAAGACTAGAATAAAGATTTCTCTATTATTCTTCCTGTTGATGATAATCATCAACTGTCTAAGTCTCTACCAGTGGTGGTATGACTCCAAGCTGATCTCTGAGATATTCAAAACTCTCCTTAGGCAAAGGTTTAGTGAAAATATATGCAATCTGTTCTTTAGTATTCACATAAACCAGTTTTATCTCCTTTGTTTCAACATTTTCCCTTAGAAAATTTAGCTTGATAGAAACATGTTTGGTTTTAGAATGTTATACCGAATTCTTATATATATCAATTGCTACAGTGTTATCACAATAGATAGTAATAGGTTCCTTGCATTTTACCTTTATGTCTTTCAACATTTGCTTAAGCCATAGTACCTATGTATAGTTAGTTGCTGCTGCAACATATTCTGATTTTGCTGTTGATAAAGATGTACAACTTTGTTTCTTACTCAACCAAGAAACTAGTCTATTTCCAAGAAAGAATGCTCCGCCGGTGGTGTTTTTTCTATCATTCACATCTCCTGCCCAATTTGCATCTATGTATGCACATAATTCAAAGTTTTCATCTCTGGGGTACCATAATCCAAGATTTATAGTGCCTTGTAAGTACCGAAAAATCCTTTTTACTACTGATTCATGATTTTCTATAGGATTACTTTGAAATCTTGAAACAATACATATTGCATTCATAATATCAGGTCTAGTTTGTGTCAAATATAGTAAACCTCCCATCATAGATTTGTATCTAGTTGGATTAACAGGTGTAGATTCATCCCTTTGTTATAATTTGTCATTTTTTGTCATAGGTGTGCTTACTAGTTTAGAGTTCTCCATCCCATATTTCTTTAGTAACTCTTTTAAGTATTTGGATTGACTCAAGAATATACCTTTATCGGTCTGTGAAATCTACAATCCTAAAAAGAATTTTATTTCTCCAATCATAGGCATTTCAAATTCTTGTTGCATTTTAATAAAAAGTTCTTTACATAACCCATCTTCTCCTCCAAAGATTATATCATCAACGAATACTTCTATAATTAAGATGTCATCATTAGTTACTTTATAATATAAATTGATGTCTGTATTTCCTTTAGTAAAACCAATCTTTAAAATACTTATCCAATCTTGCATACCAAGCTCTTGGAGCTTATTTTAATCGATACAAAGCTTTTCTTAACCTACAAACCATATCATTGTCATCTGTGAAAGAAAATCCATTATGTTGTTCAATGTATACTTCCTCTTCAAGATCTCCATTTAAAAATACACATTTAATATCCATTTGATAAACTTTGTAGTTCTTGTGTGCTGCAAAAGCCAAAAATAATCTGACTGCCTCAATTCTAGCTACCAGTGCAAAGGTTTCATTATAATCAACTCCTTCCTTCTGAGAATATCCCTTACACACCAGTCTTTCTTTATTTCTGACAACCTTACCATCTTCATTAAGTTTGTTTCTAAATACCCATTTGGTTCCAATTACATTTTTATCTTTAGGCCAGGGAACTAATGTCCAAGTGTTGTTTTTCTCAATTTGTTCTAATTCTTCTTCCATAGCTTTAATCCAAAATTTATCTTCACATGCCTCATTAACAGATGATGGTTCAATTTGAGAAAAAAGACATACCTCTTCATTTGCCAATCTTCCTCTTGTCATAACTCCTTTAAACTTATTTCCAATTATCTGATCTTCAGAATGATTCAGTCTTACATACCAGGGTGTCTTTGTTTGTTGTTGTTCCTCAATTACTGTGGAATCCTCAGATGATATCGAGGTAACTGGATCTTCATTCTCTACCAGTGGATTCAGAGTAGGTTCATTTGTCAAAATTTCCATTGCCAGTTCAGAGTCTATATACCTTGAAGTTCCTCTGAATTGTTCATCAATTTTTACATTTGTACTTTCAACAATTTTTTGCAATCTTTTGTTAAAACATCTATATGCCTTGCTCTTAGATGAATAACCAAGAAATATTCCTTCATCACTTCTAGGATCAAATTTGCCAATATACTCATCTCTTCTAATATAACATTTACTTCCAAAAATTATGAAATACTTAAGAGTAGGAGTATTACCAAACCATAGTTCATGAGGGGTCTTACCGGTTTCACCTTTGATGTGAACTTTGTTGAATGTATAGACCACTGTATTGACTGCTTCTCTCCAATATACATGTGGTAGGTTTTCTTCTGACAACATACTTCTTGCTGCATCCAAGATAGTTATGTTTTTCCTTTCAACAACTCCATTCTGTTGTGGTGTCCGAGGTGCTGATAGCTGTCTTCTGATTCCATTCACTTCACAGAATGTATTAAATTCCTTAGATGTAAATTTACCTCCTTGATCTGATCTTAAACATTTAATTTTCTTACCAATTTCATTTTCTACCATTGCTTTGAATAGTTTGACTTTCCAAGTGCTTCTGATTTTTCTCTGAGAAAAGTAACCCAACACATTCTAGAATAGTCATCAATGATTAGCATTAAATATCTATCACCTTGTAAGCTTTTAGTTCTAGCTGGACCACATAAATCAGTGTGAATCAAATCAAGAGCATTATTTGATTTTTTTGGAATACTTTTGAAACTAGCTCTAACTTGTTTTCCAAATTGACATTCCTTACATACTGCATTTTGAGGTTTGACAATTTTAGGTAAATCTCTAACTGCCTTAGTAGTACTGATCTTTACCATGAAATCAAAGTTTACATGACAAAGTCTCTTACGCCATAACCAAATTTCATCTATATGTGCAATTAAGCATGTCTTTTCATTGTTATTCAAATGAGAGATATTACCTCTAGTCTGATTACCGGTTGCAATTTCCAAACTAGTTCTATTCATGATTTTGCATTTTCCATTTTTGAATTGTAATTAAAATCCTTTCTCAACTAATTGACCAACACTCAAAAGATTATGATTTAATCCTTCAACATAGTTAACATTGTCAGTGTTATGCTTACCATCAAGAGATATTGTACCCTTACCTTTGATTGAACAAGCTTTATCATCTCCAAATCTCACTAAGCCTCCATTGTATTCTTGAAAGTTCAAGAATTTACCTTTGTCTCCTCTCATATGATGTGAGCATCCTGAATCAATGATCCATTCATCCTTTACTTCAACTTTAGTTGCCAGGGCCCGTACTACTGGTTGAGTAGTAGGTGTTGGTTGACCCATCCATTATTTGCTGGATCCTCATCAGAATCATCAGTCACACCTTCATCAACAATGTAACAAAATTTGTCTTTATTCTTCTTAAATCTGTATCTCTGATATTTAGGGTTAGGCTTGTATGTTCTTCTAGCTTCTTCTCTTAGTCTAGCATGTCTATCAGGGTATCTTGAAGCCATATAACCAATCTTATTGCAGTTAAAACATTTAAAGGGTGCTTTACCTTCATACTTACTTCCAACTGGACCTTTAGGCATTTTCCTTGCAAATAGTGCTTCAAGTTCTTCAAGTTCTTCATTTTCTTTCCTTCTTTGTTCAAGTTCTCTTGCATAAAAGGGTTTCCAATTAGATTTGTCAAATGATGGAGCAGATGATGTTGATGCTTTGAAGGCCAAATCTGTCTTTTTAGTAGCAACAAGACCAAATTCTTCAATTTCAAAAGCTGAAAGTCTCCCAATTAATGTATCCCTAGTAACTAATGTATTAGGCATTGTTCTTAACTCATTTATAGCAATGACTTTCATTTTATATGCCGGTGGAAATCCTCTTAAAATTTTTGAAACAATTTCATCCTCACTTAAGGTTCCTCCACAATATTTAATACCCAAAACAATTTCATTTACTCTTTCCATAAAAGCAGAAATCCTTTCATCTTCTTCCATTTTTAGATGTTCATACCTGACTTGGAAGCTTTCAAGTTTTGCAATTTTGACTGTGGAATCTCCTTCATTCAGTGTTTCCAAATGATCCCAAATAGCTTTAGCAGTAGACCTATCTGATAGTCCCATGATTTTTTGATCTGATAATGCGTTCAAAAGTGCTTCTCTTGCTTTGCAATCATTTTCCTCATCTTTAGTCAAGTTAGCTGGACTAGGCTAACCTTGTACAACAACAATATAACCATTCTTTGTAACATCCCAGATGTCTTTTCCAATGCAATTTAGATGTGTCTCCATTCTGATCTTCCATATGCCATAGTTGGTTCCATCAAGTTTAGGACTATCCTTCTTGAAATAGTTAGTAGACATTGGATCTTCTCAAGCTGTTAAACTTTTGAAAAAGAGGACTAGGCTCTGATACCAATGGTTAGGTCCCGAAGACAATTGAGAGGGGGGGGGTGAATCAGTTGTCAAATAAATTCAAACCAAAAACAACTTACCCAACTTAATGCTTAATACCGGTAAACTAGTTCAATATGTCGATAGAGAGTTTTAATAGTTAATTGCTATACCGATAAGGATTAGTGCATGAAACATAAACACAAAGTCATCCATAACACATAACACCAATATTTGTATGTGGAAACCCTGTAAGGGGGAAAACCACGGTGGGAAACCTTACCCACAATCATATGATACTACTACAGATAGTAAGTGTACATAAATGGGGTTTGCACATGCAGAAAGGCCAACCACCTAGAGCTCACTGCTCAATCACAAAATGGGAGTCACATTGACTATAGTTGGATGATTAAATCGAATAAGAATGTACTACACAAAATAGCATCTTCATATGCTAGATTCAGTACCGGTGTAGTTCTGATTGTCTTCACAAAAACCCTCCTTCAATCTTCAAATGATGTCTGCGTGTATAGCTCTGCTTATTCTCGCATATACCTTCACACAATCCTTTTTCGCATTCCACATCTGATCTTACAAATAAGATCTTACATTTATACCATAACCTAAGACCAATTTTAGTAGGTCGGTTCTACAAGATATTACAATAAAAACATTTTACAAACAATACAATATTCGATGCAATAACCGATTGAACATGTCAGCTTAATGCATTTACAACAATAATTAATCATCTCCATAGCATGCCATGCTGATCTGGAAAAGATAAACTTGCCGGTGTAACCCTAGACCTAGTTGCTGGTAACAACAAATATGCAAATATGAATATACCAATGAAAAAAACTCTAGGACAAGATGTCCAACTGATGTCTTCAGCATTACCAAGTGTTTTCCTTGTCATTCCAAGTGTCGGTGATCATTATATCTTGCTAGTGTACTAGATACCGGTGACTGTGCATGAGTCACTTTCTTGCCGGTGAATGTTACCGATTCTCCAAAGTGCCAGACTTGATAAGAGTTTAGTAGGTGTTGACTTTAATGACAAAACTATACCAAAATACCAACACTTTACACATGAAGTCACTAGTCTGTCATTCTATTTTGTATCTCTTGTCATTCTATGTTGCATAATCTATTGTACGAAACTTTGCATCTGTCAGTCTAGAGCTGTGTCCTGCATGCCTATTTCAGATTTATCATTTCTACCTGATCAATTTGCAGTAAGCATAAACACTTGTTATCTGTCAATCCGTGCTTAGATTGTCTGCTTGGTTTGCTTGGTCAAGTTATCATCCGTCAAAATCAGACTCTAGAAGATAAACACCCCAAGATTTTCAATTGCTCACCCTCAACAAGTTCAAAATCTAAACACCTCAAAGTGCATTATCACCCTCTTTGATAAACTGATCACTCAAACATAGTTTCTCATCAGGATCAATCATCCTTTATCACGAAACTGAAACATTTGGTTAGGTTAACCTTGTCCCACATTGTAGGATATATCTTTCCTATTGGACTTGGTTCTTATCAATCATCATCATTGCACTCCTAAATTGAAGATCGAAAAACTTGCAAAGTTTTAAACACTTGAATCCTCTTTTAGTGTCATATCACTCTATTGCCTTGAAATTGACTATTGATCACTTATCGAAACAACATTTAGACAATCAAACCCCTGAAATGGAAACATGAACATTTGAAATAGCTGAAAATCATATCAACATGACATACCAGAGCAAAACACAAGAAGAAAACATGACAAACCAACATATCAGAGCAATCAAACAAGTTCAAAATCAGAATGCAACTATGTTAAAACCTCACAAGGATTTAAATACATCTCAAAAGAAAAGTGGCTCTTTTATGCACCTCTTAAAGAGATCCCTAAAGGATTTGGCTAAAGAAGATCAAAATCATACACCTATGTCTAACAATGATCCATCCATCCATAAGCGAATTGACGTTCCAAAGGCATTTATTCCTACACCTCCTAAAAATTTGCAAGAACCTTCCATAGCATCCTTGCCAAACAATACATCCAAAGCTGAAGCTCCCCAAGGGATATCCATAATTACCATCAAACCTATTTCAGAGGATCCTATTCAAAGTTCATCTCCTTCATATCCAAGCATGAATTCATTGCAGCATCCCCATAGCGCTCCCTTGCAAATTGAAGTCCTCATTCATAGAACGCTTGTTAAACATGCCCTAATAGATGGGGGAGCTGGCTTGAACATTTGCTCTATGAATCTTGTCTGTGCTCTAGGCTACTCAGAAGATGCAGTTGATCCCCTGGAAAAGATCAAAATTAAAACATATAATGAAGAAGAGCATTCATCTAAAGGAATGGTGATATTATCCATCATAGTGGGACCTTTGCAAAAAGATACAACATGCCAAGTTTTAGACTTGGACCTATCATACAATATACTCTTGGGGAGACCATGGATACAAGATATACAAGCTATTACATCAAAATGTCATCAGTGCTTAAAATTTCCATAAGAAGGACATGAAATCACAATATCAGCAGAATCAAATCCATTGCAGTGTTGTAATAATCTAAAATCAGCTCAAGAGGTCATTGTTTCACATAACAAAGAGGCAACATCTTCAAGCACACAATCCAAGGAACAATCATTTGCATCAATTTTGTCAAACATGGAAAAACAAATGTAGCTAAAAGATCAAGGGAACGAAGAATATTTTCTATCATAGAAAAACAAACAAGAGCAACTTCAAATTGAGATGGATGAAGAAGAAGATATAGTAGTCGATGTAGTTTACACGTATGGAGGACAAACGTTAGGAACTAGCCTACTTGAATTAGAATCACATTCGACTGACATGGACTTAACTGAGGACGATCAAGAATTTCTTATATGAGGTCATTCTGATGAGAGTATCATTCTAGACATGGAAATACATACCGAAAGCTCTGACATCTCTATCATGACCCCTAATATCTCTGAAACTATTCGACCCAAAGATCCTTTACCGTTAAACTATCCTGAACCTATGGACTGGGAAAATGAAGGACATACTAACATTGATGCCTTACCTAATGACCATGCCATATCCTTATATCTTAATGAAATCAAACCCGCAACAACTTTCACCAGGGATTCCACTAACATATCTTCAAGTCAAATGGATGTCAAATCTCCTAGTCGCAAAAGTAAAAATAAAGAAAACAATATCAAGTCTAATGCTGAAAACCATTTATTGGCAACATTAGATCAGAAAAAAGTAAAAACAAAGGATGCATCTAACGATGAAAACCTCTTCGAGGCACAGGAAGATGGGAGATTTGACACCTTACCTGAATGTTATCAAGAGAAGTTATCTATCATAATAACACCAGCAAAGGCAACTATCATTGACACAACTGATCTACATCCAACAATTTCTCTATCAAGACAAAAATACTTGAAACCATTCAAAAGATGGCAAGTCAATTTTACTTGTTCATATACAGACATTGAAGGGTTGGATCCATATCTTACAATACATCACCCGAATATCAGTCCAGGAGTAGACATTAATAAAGGAACACAACATGGATCAGGAGCAGGAATTCTATTCATCATTCCACAAGGGCATACAATCCCGAAAGCATACAAATTAAGCTTTCCATGTACAAACAATATAGCAGAGTATGAAGCATTGGTAACAGGTATCAAAATGGTTGTAGAATGGAATATAACACAACTTCAGGTCTTTGGAGACTCTCAGCTTGTCATTAATCAAATCAATGATGACTATCAAACAAAAGATGACAAACTCATGCCTTACAAAAAGATAGTGGATGATATCAAGAAGTACTTTGTAGAAATAACTTTTGAATAGATCCCAAGAAATGACAACAAAGCAGCAGATGCCATGGCTACACTTTCTTCTCTATTACAGACATAGGAAAATCAACAACGTTATGAATTCCTGGTTGAAGAGTTATTTCATCCTGCCTTTAATTATCCTGATTCCCAAACCATCTGTCAACTTATTGGACATGATTCCTCCCACTATGGCCAAACTTACACATACTTGAAAGATAATATCCTACCTCCTGACTTATCAAAGAACCAAAAGAGAAACTTTATTCACCAATCTTTCCATTATACTCTCCTCGCGGATACCCTGTATAAACGAGGTCTAGACGGTACTCTCTTAAGATGTCTCAAACAAGAAGAATCTGAGAAGGCTTTACATGAAGTCCATAATGACATTTGTAGCACTCATTCAAGTGGTCTTACCCTTTCGAAAAAACTCATACGCTTGGGCTATTATTGGCCAAGTATAGAATGAGTTTCTTTTAAGATAGCAAGAACATGCAAACAATGTCAGATCCATGGGAATTTGATCCATGCACCAGCACAAGAACTACATGCTTTAGCAACATCTTGGCCTTTTTGTCAATGGGGACTTGATCTAGTAGGAAAGATAACTCCTTCTTCATCTAATGGACACAAATTCATCCTGGTAGCTACTGAATATTTCACAAAATGGATTGAAGCTATACCTCTCATAAACATCACAGGAAAACAAATTGCTACATTTATCTTGAACTATATCATCTGTCGCTATGGAATACCAATGACCATTATCACTGATAATGGGAGACCATTCAAGAATCAAGATATATAAGAGCTATGTGAGAAGTTCAAAATCCAGCATAGATTCTCCACACCATATTATCCATAGGGAAATGGGCAGGCAAAAGAATCTAACAAAACTATCTTGAAAATTCTTAGAAAGATAGTGAACGATGTTGGGAAAGATTGGCATATTCAACTAAACCCTGCTCTATGGGCCTATCGCACTAGTATCCATACACCAATAGGTGCCACACCTTTCTCTCTTGTATATGGATCAGAAGCCATATTGCCAATCAAAGTAGAGATACCTTCTCTACGTGTATCACTAAAAGGTCTCATCCCAGATGAAGAACAAAGAGTATCTAGACTACAAGAGTTAGAACTGATCCATGAATGTAGACACAATGCCTTTGATCATCTAAAGGTATATCAGCAAACAATGTGCCGAGGCTATAATCATAAGGTCAAACCATGAATCTTTCAAGTGGGAGAACTAGTGCTAAAAGAAAATCCATGCAACCAGGCAGATCGAGAAAAGAAAGGAAAGTTTGGACCAAACTGGTTACGTCCATTTGTGGTCACAATAGTATTTGAGTTAGGAGCATATCAGCTATCAACACAGGACGAAGATTAGCTTGAGGAACCTATCAATAGCATGCACCTGAAGAAATTCTATGTCTGAAAAATCAGAAAAAAAAAATCAAAAATAGTGAAAAAATCAGAAAAATAAAAAATAGTGAAAAATTAAAAAATAAAAATAGTGAAAAATAAAAAAAATAAAAAAAAAGTGAAAAATAAAAAAAAAAAAGAAAAAGTGAAAAAGTAGAAAAATAAAAAAAATCAAATATCAGAAAAAGTGCAATAAAAACAGATGGTGAAAACTTGACAAATAGGCGCTATCTATTTGCTAGCTCTTCCATCTATTAGTTCATGCTTCTTTCTTCTTGCATTCATTCATCTTCCATCAAGTGCTATGCATCATAAAGCCTTTGGACATATGCAAGCATCACGTCTTCTCTCTCACCATGGTTTGGATCATTGGATATATCATAACGACTTTGTTTCTAGGCTTGGAGAAAAATCCTACATTTAGCTAGGGGCAAAACTCTTGATCATTTTGAGCTTAATCAAACAAGTAGAACAAATAGTTAGACAACTCTTATCAAGCGAAAACTGAGACACATCCAACATTGAACACAAGATCAAACTATCAACTATCAAGCTATCACAAAATCAATCAAAGCACATCACACAATTTTCAATGTATAATATCTTTTTGAATAATGATTGTAACATTATTGTTCAACTTTTCTATATTGCTTTTCGCTATCATGATTTCAGAGTGACTCCAAGATGTCATTGACTAGAGGAACAAGGAAGAAACATGATATTTTTCTTGTCTACTGTCTGAAAATTAATCATTAATATGTGCAAATTTGTCTTGGGACATGATCATTAGAATATCATTGAAGACATTTCCGATTTGCGTATTAAACTAATTAATATTGCCTATTTTACGCAAACAACACTCAGGTCACATCGGTTCAATTATACCTTGATGCTTGTGTTAACTTGCTATATCAAAATCTAGGAAAGAAGTGCTCAGGTCATCATGGTTTAATTATACCATTGATGTTTGCACTCACTTCCCACATTTCAAAAGCTCAATGATGACAAAAAATGCAAAATAATCCAGTGACTGGTCCGGTCATAGTTTGCATTCCATTGCATTTTCATTTGCATTTTAGCTTGCATTTCATTCTTGCACAAGATCCTACAAGCTCCTTTTATCCAAGGTTAAATCTACCGCAGGAATCATCAAAGTATCATCACAAGTGTATACACAATCAGAATGATGACTCACATCTCTCTGATGATATTATCAACCCAGTGAAAAATCTTATGCTCTCTCTCAATAGAATCAACAATCAGCATATCCAAAATTTTTTGAAACTTGATATCAACAAAATGTCAGTTTTTTATCTAATCAACCTTATCAAATCAAAACAATCAATCAAACCTAATCAATTCTATCACGTCTTATACAGGATGTATCCTTCCAGAAACTAGATGATCTGATTCTGATTCATGTCTTATATAGGATGTATCCTTCCTGAAACCAGACATTTTGATCATGTCTTATACAGGATGAATCCTTCCTGAAACCAGATGGTTTGATCATCATTGTCTTATACAGGATGAATCCTTCCTAAAACCAGACTGAATCTAATCAATCAATATTTTTCAATCTTACCCATCTAAGCAATCAAGCTAATCAAAGAACTCACATTTTCATCAAACCACAGTTGCAGAAATCAAATCAATCTATCGGGATATCAATCTCGCAAAAACTCCAAAGATCAATTATCTCAATTGATCTCTCGAGGGGGCATCAACATACCGGGATTTAGCAATCAAGAGCTGAGGCATCCTATCAAATCAATATGATCATCAAAATGAGATTATTCTTTGAATCAACGCATCATCACACCTCGCTTCAAAGAGGGGCAAAATGTATACACCTAAAAATGGTTTGAAGATAATTAATTAAGTAAGCAATTATTTAATTAATCCTCCTTCCCAATTTAATTAAATTCACTAAGCAATTTGATTAAATCTCTCATTCATCTACTTATTAATAAATCTAAAGATTTATTTAATATGTTCATTTCACCCCTTTAATTAATTAATTCCCCCCATCAAATTCATATCTTCTAAATCCTTTAATTAATTAAAACAAATCAAATCCATGAGTTGTTGAAATTAATTATCCTTTTCATATTATTTGAATTTTTTAAATTCAAATTAACTTCTACCACTCCTAAACCTAACCATTCCTAAACCTAACCCATTCTACCTACCACCATGTCCCCTTTCATCCAACATCTTCTAGAACCTTGTGACACTTGTCACTAAGTGTTCCCTTTCATCTAACCCCTTCTAGAAGCCTCTTGACACTTGTCACCATAGAGATGACATATGTTCCCTTTAATCCAACCCCCTTTGCCATCCTCCTCCAATTTAACCATTGATACCTTCAAATCAATCGTGACCGTTGATTCTTGCCACATCACCTCTAGCCTTGGAAAATCCTATCAAATAGACCTCATTTTGGAGCTCAAAGGGTACCAATTTCATGTCATGTTCATGTCCCAATTTCAGATCCCAATTTCATATCATTTGATCCCATCTCATTCTCATCTTATGCATTGCTATTATAGGCATCTAGCTTATAGTTTATCAGTTTTAGCAATGTTATCATGCTCAATTTTAGCTTAAATCTTAGCTTAATCATGCTAGATCAATCACTCATATAGATTAATCATGCTATTCTTGCTAAGATCATGCATTTTCATCTTTCAAATCCTCCATCTAGGTGTAGTCAAGTCACTGGAATATGCATAAATCAGATCTGAGAGCATTTTTCATATTCGCATTTACTAGGAGGCAATAAGTCGATTAGCTATGGTTTTGTCTTTCTTTGATTTAAATCTTCTAACCATGCTTGTAATGATTTATTGAGTGCATTGTGGTTGCAGGTACACTTCATAGAGCATGACATTAGCCATAGTAGATCTCTCTCTAGTTAATGAAAAATGTATATTCATATAGCTCCCAATGTCCTTCAATCCTTAGTAAAGGGCTCGGTAGGTAAGTTATCAATTAAATCAACCGTAATCACCTATGGAACATAAATTTTGCCAAATATAAAAACAATCATTAATATAGTGCATAAGAAACCTCTTTCATAATAAAATTTGGGTAAGTCCTCATATACACTCAATTTTTTTTCAAAATTGGAAAATTCATACATTCCAAATGAACCTATTAAATAAACATATAATGTAGGAAATTGAGTGAAAGAATAAATTAAACATGAAAGCACCTTTGATCTAGACATAAGAATGATACCACATTACTTGTAATATCAACAATTATTACATCACGTAATAGACTTGTAAGCATTGAAAATGATAATAACATGGTAAATATATGTGCTATAGAGATGCATATTTAGGTTGGAAACTTAATTAACAATCAACTTTGTGCAATTATTCATTTAATCATTTACATTACAATTATGGATAACAATGGCAAAAAGGATTTGCATTAACCAAAAATCTAAAAATCCATACAACATTATATGTTGATAAAATTATAAAATATATCCAATAAAGTCATATAGGCTTGCCAAAAGCCATATGGACATAGAATGTCACATATCGATAATACAAAACATATGAACATAAAAAATTCCATGTATAGGAATACAACATAGGGCCCTAATCTAGTCATTTCAATCTAGGAGAGGTAAACAAATCATGAGATATCTTTGGTTGTCAAGTGGATGGAGATGTATATGGTGCGGGTTTCTTTTGAGTGTGCCCACTTGACCTCCTCTCTAGACTTTCTAGTAACACCACTTGATAAAATAAAAAGTATATATATATATATATATATTGAATTAATTAGATTGAAATATAATAGAATAATCACTTACCGTATACAAATAATCATGATATTCATCCACTATAGGCACACATCCAGGATATAGAGTGACAAACCTCTCCTACAAGAATCATGATATAAATTAAACTAAATACAAGTATCATTAAAAATTTCAATAATATACTATTAAAAGAACAAATTTAATGTTAAATTTACTAATTTGTCTCGCACTTCTATCAAAGCAACTAAACTTGCTACTACTATAGCAACACCATTCTCCATTGTGGTGAGACACCAAGAGGAGTCTCTGATGTCAACATTTGAAAATGAAATAATATGTGTTTTTCAATTACCAAAACCATCTAAATTGTTTTACCAAAGCATTAATGAATAGCTTGCTTGCCTAGCTGTAACTCTACCGAAGAACTTCACTAGGAGGTGTGAATATTGAAGCTCCAACATTAAACTATTTGACATCCAAAATAAGTAATGATAAAACCATTCACATAAGGTTCAACTATTCAAATATAATAATTATATTTATTTATTGATCATATATTTGTGGAGTCGATGAAGTCATGAAAGAGGGTGTTGTGGGAACACTGCAAGTATTATGAACACTTTTACTCTAATTTTTTTATCATATTCATTTATTAATTTAGTTATATTATTATATTTAAAAATAAAATTTAATACAAATAATAAAATTAACTTGTAATTAAATTCACCTACGTATCAATGTTGGATGTTTCATTTAGCAAAGATTTTGCCATGACAATATTCTCTGTAGCGGATTCCTCTCGTGCATGCTCACTACGCTCAAGATCATAAGTGCAAAGAGACCCGCAAGATCAACAAAAGTGAGTTGGAACTCGAGGCCTAGAAGAATCACCCATGTATCACCCACATCACTCTCTACTAGAGGCCTAGCATATTACTATATAAGGGTCTGAGTGAGTGAGCTAATGGAGTCTAAAATTTTGACCTCAACACTCTCCTTCACAATGGAAGGAATAATGGCATGCTCCACCATAGGTCTGGCCAAGGACCTTGGTGGAAGGTTTGGGTCACACTTTTCCCCCACTCTATCATGTGAGGAGCCCCCACCTCTACCTTGAAAATCTAGATAATCAAAATAGTTTGAGATCTTGTTGAGGACAAACTCACAATAGAGTTTACTCAAAAAGTATTTGGGTACCTCATGATTATTACATGGAGGCCGATAAAAAACCATCCACCACTTATCCTAAAAATTATTCTTAATCTCTTCATGGTGGCACCAATGGATAGGGAACATCCTGCATCCAAGGTGTAAAGGTTCATACGTTCGGGGGTTTTCACAAGTTAAATTTGTTAATTTTATTTTTCATCACTCCCTCATATGATAATTTGTTGACATAAAATTATCTTTGTTCTTCCTTATTATTGAACCAAAAATTGATTTGCCCATTCATTGAATCTATATGAGATACAATAGATTGCAGAGAATTAGCAAGGCTTGTTTTATGAGAGTTTCTTCCAATGGGATCTTTTAGACTTGTGATCAATGCTTCAAGCTATTTTTGGTTACATTCTACTTGTCATAATATGTTATCTTGTGTACCTATGAGATGTATAGGGATTGTGGGAGGTTCTTGATGTTGTTGTTCTTCAAGAGGGTCTTCATGTGGATGTGTTGATTATTTTTAACACTTTCTTCTGGAATGTAATTCCTGACAATTAAAATAAATTTAAATTACAAAACCTAGTTTAATCTACAACTTAATAAAAAAATGACACTAAGAAACCAAAAATACATACCTCTTCAAGCTCTTCATTGTCATGGCGAAATTATGGTGAAGAATGGACAACTTCAAGGGCAAAATCTAGATTCTTCTTTTGGCGAGTATAGGTCAAAGGAGCATAAAGATGTTCAAATGTAGGTTTGCAGAAAAATGAAGATTTAAAGTTGTATTTTCTCATTTGGGTGCATGCCAAATGTGTAATTTTTCAATTTTTTTGAAGTGTGGCACCTTTTTGCTACCACAAATTCATGTATTCACCCACTACCATCATCATTCATTATGTGACCCATTATTTTATCATCCTCAAATCCATCTATTATTTTAGAATGTTTTTTCTATCTTTTATCTACTTCAAGTTTAAAGGAAATTGACAAGATACTAGAATTTTGTAGATTCTAAGCAGCTTGACAATTGGATACATTTTCTTGAAAAATCCATTTGACCATTAAAAATTATTCATTTTTCAAGGAGGGATTACTACTTTTAATACTTTTGCCCTTATTCAAGATTGACTCAATTGGAGATAAAAGTTTAAACTAAAAAACTGCATTCTCAATGTCATTTTTTTCTATAATACAATTAGTGTTTAAGGTTATAATATGTTTGATCCTATCCATAAGCAATTATTGTGTGTTCTTCTTCCTGAATTTTGAGATAGGTTCTAAGTCCTCTTTATTAGTCTCCCAACAGGGTAATTATAATAAGACAATTTGGAAAATCCATCATAGGCTTAAGGGGGGTCAAAATGTTGGGGTTAAGAGTGCCCAATGATTCACACAAAAAAAGGTTAATGAAATCCTTCGGAGGGGAAGTGATGCAAGAGAATCCTTGGTTCTTGGCAACCTTGCATCAACCAAAAAAATTTTCCTTTTAGTATTTCTTTCAACATTTCTTTTTGATTACTCACTAGATGTTGCGGAGTTGGATTTGGTTAGTGGACATGTTCATCAATCTTATCCTTGGTCTACAGAACATTTGGATCTTTTTTCGGCAAGTTATCGCTTCCAAAATATGGGACAATTTTCTTTCCTATGTACCAAAGCCGCCTGGACCTATTTGCTATTGTTGATGCTTGTGGAGCCTGATTTTGTTGTTTCCAACATTCCTTGGTGTGTGGCTGACCTTCCCTTAGGTCTGCACTTCATCCTTTGGATTTTCTGGAGGGATCTCTTTGGCGGAGGTCGACCTTGTTGTTTTACACATTTCATCTTGTTCATTGTCATTTGTTTTATCTTGGGCTGACACACATTATCCTTGATCATATAAATCAATGTAATTAAGCATTTAGAAATCCTTTTCAGCACATAGAAGAAAGATGTTAAGATTAGGAATTATGGAGTTGGCTCGCATTCTTGTTGGAGCTAAATGTTGCATAACACACATGTTTTATACTCTGTCTTGTGAGCTGGATCTGTGAGCTCAGATGTTGCCGACAATTTGTAATCAATTTCTATGATATAATAAATTTGGTTCTGCATTGCCTCCATCAAATTGTGTTGATTGTGTTGATTTTATCTGTTGCATGGTCTAGACTATTCTCCTTGAGGACCCTCCTAACCATGACTACACTAGGAAGAATCAAAATTAGAGGAAGAGGAAATATTTGGTAACAATGGAATGATGGAGTTTAAGGGTTTGGGTTTAAAGTTGAACACAAATCAAGGGAAGGCCTAACCCTTCCCATTAAAGTGAGTGGGGAAAACCCAGATGAGACAAATGAATAACAAACCAAATCAACAAAGTGATTGACACCATCTATGCTAGGTGTATCACCATTACTAAAGATGGAGTTAACCAATTGGGCAAGCTCTAAGATTGTAGTTTAAACCTCATCCTTGGATTTATTAGGGTTGCTATAATTGTCTACAATAGAATCATGACTAGGGCTAGAGACCACAACATTCAAGTGCAATTTATTATTAACCGCATTGGTTGAGGGTGAAATTTATTTGGGGCTTTTATTTTAAACAACAACATTGCTCGGTCTATTTAAGATTAAATCAAGTAATTTTTCCTAATGTGTCCTTCTCTTCTACAAAGATAACATGTGTTTAGCCCTCCTAAATTTTCAAATCCACAAGAAAATTTTGTATCATCTAAGTTAATATTAATGATTTTAGGGACTTTGACTCTGGGCTTCAGAGAGAGAAGAACCCTAGAATCGATGTGTGAGAGGACAATTTTTGCCTCAACAATCCTGAGATTTTCCATAAGGGGGATAACATCTAGTGTAAAAATGCCAAGAAAAGACAAGACGCATTCTTTACAATCACCCACCTAGGGAAAGATAATCCCATAACTTCTTCGCTTAATAAGGATTTTGGTGAGTAGGTTATGGCATGAAACATATAGCTCCCTATGTTCCATTAGTGCCTACCAGTTATGGTTTCCTGCATTTTGCGTTCCTTGAAAAATATTGTGAAGAGGCCATGCTAAATCATGCTACAAATGTTACATGAATCCTTAATTTGTTAGCATAAATAGTTTTAATCCAATTATCTAAAAATCTATGGGCATGGATTTTGATACTATTAACTGCTACAAGGAAAATGGTGATTATTTCAACCCAGTTTTCTCATTATTTAAAGCAACATTCATCTCAAATGTTGTTAGGAGAAATAAATAATTTTTTGGGACTAGGAGGAGGAAACTTATCTTCTTGTCCTTCATCAAAGCCAATCTCTCCACCATTGTCATAAAAATGGAAACAAAATGGGTAAAAGTACAAATCTGTGTCGCAACTAGAGATAATCCATGCAATCCGGCTAGAAGGGTTCTGACCGGACCAATGTGGTAGTCACATGGAACTGATGTAGCAAAGGCGATCCGACTAGAACCCCTTTTCTATATAAGCTACAAAAAAGGCTTTTCGCCTCATTTTTCACTAACCGGCTTAGAGTTCAGTGGCCGAGGAGAAGAAGGGGGCAAATAAATTAGTGTTAATATATTAATGTTTTAGTTTTTTTTCATAATTTTGTATAGTTTATTAGTTTTTTAGTTTTTTAATGCTTAATAATATATCACTTTTAATTTTTTTTAATGCCTAATAATATACTAGTTTTAAAATTATTTAATGGTAAAATTTTTTTAATGGTTAAAATCTTTTAATGCTTAATTATTTATAAATATTGTACACATATACAATCAGATGTTAAAATGTTATCCTATGATCCCTTAGCACATACTAGGACCTCTTAAGATGCTTAGGAGAGCTTAGTACATCCTAGGACCTTTTAAGACATCATACAACCCCTTAGTACATCCTAGGAGCTATTAAGACATGAATGACCCCTTAATACATCCTAAAAAATCTTTTAACCCGTTTCAACATCCTAGCATGTATAACATAAGACCCCATACGACACCATAAGACCCTTTAAGACCCCTTATGTCTATAACAACCCCTTATGACCTTTGACTCCTTAAGACCCCTCATGATACCTAATGACCCCTATTGACCCCATATGACCCCAATGACACCATATGACCCCTTAGGACACCATATGATCCCATAGGATCATATAATGTCCCAAGGGGTCATATGGGGTCCTAAGGGGCTACACATGTGTTTTAACACATGTGACCCCTTAGCACCCCATATGACCCCTTTTAACATCCTAGTAGGTGCAACATACCTTTTAGGACACCATATGACCCCATATGATATAGTATCATAAGGGGTCATATGAGGTCCTAAGGAGCCACACACGTGTGACCCCTTAGGACCCCATATGATGCCTTTTAAAGTAATAGTAGGTACAAAATACCTCTTAGGACACCAAATGACCCCATAGGGTCATATAATGTCATACAAGGTCATATGGGGTCACACATGTGTTAGAACATGCGTGACCCCTTAGGAGCCCATACAACCCTTTTAAAGTCCTAGTAGGTACAACATACCACTTAGGACACCATATGTCCTAAGGGGTTTTATGGGGTCCTAAGGGGCCACAAATGTGTTCTAACACATGTGTGACCCCTTAGGACCCCATATAACCCCTTAGGACACCATAGGGTCATATGGTGTCCTAAGGGGTCATATGGGGCCCTACTACTTATCAAATTGCCATTAGTTTCATTCCCAAAGTCATACTATATATTCTAGTCGGTTAGTATTACCGAATCATGCAGTCGGTACACATAGAGAAGTTAGCATGAACAGTCTAGTCGGTTACAAAAGAAAGCAGTCACAGAACGCAGTATTCACTGAGCTGTTTACCGAGTAATGTTTCATGGCTACCAAGCAGTAAAGTTAACTCACCGAGTTGATATTCACCGAGTGAAACGTTTTACCAGATACATTGAACCTGGTCATGCACATGAAAACATGTTACAAGATTGAGGCACATCTAACAGTTTTACATTGGAAATTGCACTAGGAGATTGTGTATGATTACAAGGTCAATCTGACCAATGAAATATTTTGTTTAGATATTCATTCAAAGAATCTTTTTGTAAGATCGAAGCAATAAATTAGATCACCGCTGTAAGAGATCTATTTATACATCATGATTTTAGGGTTAGAAAAAAGAGAGATGTGAGATATGTGTGTGTATGCATGAAGAAAGACTGTTGCAGAGACATAGAGAGGTCACCGAGAAGGTTATCAGTGAATAGTTGAAGAACAGAGTAAACAGAAGGGTTTACCGAGTTACAATATGGGTTACCGAGGTATGCTACAAGCTAGGTAATCTTATTCTGAGCACATAGAATCTACTATAACATTTCAGATGTAAAGTTGCAGATATTTGTAATGATTTTATTGTAAAACTGTGAAGTTGTAAGAGAAACCTTTAATAGGGTAAAAGACTCTAACCAAGTCTATAAATTGTAAATCCTCTAATCAGGTGCAACATTTATATAGTGTTGTAAAATCCTTTAGTAAGGTAGATCTAATAGATCTTGATACTCCTGATAGGGTAAGCTATTAGAAATAGCTAAATGTAGCTCTAACCGAGCAATCTTTATTATTGCAGTAGTGAAGTTGTGGGTGCCATCCCCACCGCATTTTTTCTCTCTAACCAAGAGTTTTTATGTAACCAAAATATATGTGTTATGGAGTGAATCATGTATGATTGTTATCTATTTGTTTTAACTTTATTTTATGTTACTACACTATTCTGTTTATGCATAACAGTAAGGTTATTATTGAAGAAAAGTTTTGGAGTACTGATTCACCCCTCCCCTCTCAGTACATTAGCTTTCCATATTGGGCCTAACAATTGGTATCAGAGCTTGAATCTTGGAAAAGAGTTTAACTACCTAAAGAGAAAGATCTTAGCAATGGAAGGCTACAAACAATCTCAGAGGATTGTGTATCTACAAGAAGAGATGGATAATGCAAATCAAGTGATTGCAGACATGCAAAGGCAAATGCAAAAATCTTTGAAAGTAAGGAGAAGATTATCTGATGACCTGCAGGATTCTCAAGAGCTAGTGGAACAAATCGAGACATCATCTGAGAACATTATATCTGAAGAGACTGAAGAAATGATTGGAATGTTGAAAGAAAAGAACAAAGCATTGGCTGATCAACTGAAAGCAATGAAAAGAGAACATGAACATTTTAGTACATAGATGACTGAAATCTAGATGCATTAAGGATAGCTGAGGATAATGCAAGAGATCTACAAAGAGAGAAATGACAACTTGAAGTTCTAGTATCTGATAAGGATGATGAAATCATAAGGTTAATTGGTATTCAACAAAATATGATAGATCAACTAGGTTATGCACATCATGAAGCAATTATGAAGAATGATGAAAATCAATCATTGAAACTTGAAGTATCAAGGTTGACTGGTGAACTTGAAATAGAGAAGAAATTCAAAGAATCATTGGAGAAAAGATATGAAGCATCAAAGATGTTGGATGAGCAACTGAATACAAGAAGACCCTACAAAGATAGAGGACTCAGTTAAAAAGGAAAAGAATCAACCAAGAAAGGACTTCATACTACCGAGAGAGGAGAATCATCAAAGCAAACTAGAAACAAGAATAACACCAAAAGGAAGAAGACTATTTGCTACTACTATGGAAATCAAGGTCATACTGCCAACATATGCCAGATCAGAAAAGGTAAGCAACCAAATATCACTAAGTCCAACAGATATTGTTACAATTGCAATAAATATGGTCACACATCTAATCAATGTAGGACAAAGTCTGTTAACAACTATCAGAAGGCAAAATTCAAAGGGTTTTGTAGAAACTGCAATAGATATGGACATAGTATCGAGAAGTGCTGGTTTAAGCAAAAGAACTACATGAAGTATCCACACCGAGCAAACACTAGAGGTTATTGAACTCACATAGATCCTCACCGACAATATGCAGTAGTACCTTGGGACTACAATACGAGGATATGGTGTGAATGTTGTGGAAGCTATGGACATATTAGTGCCAACTATTTTATAAGATTTGGAATGAACAATCGGAGATCATGGAGACATCCTGGTATGGCATGTTTTCATTGTCACAAAGTTGGACATTTAGTTGGAGATTGCAGAGATCAACCAAGAAGAGACACTGAAGAGATAAAAGAAAAATTCAAGATGATTTGGAAAAAGAAAGAAATGATGTCAGATGAAGAAAGCACCTTACCTACCAAGTTAGGTGCACCTATTTCAAATTAGTCAAGAAAAGGTATGAAGGGACTGCACTCTCTAAAGGTTAAATCACAATAGTTCCTATTCTATTATGTACAAAATTCAAAATCTGCATAGTTAAGATGCAATTAGTCAGTTTATATACTATACAAGAAACCTATCAATTTGGTTAATAAAAGAAAGTTAGTTACTCGGTTAAAACAGAAAAAGGTGTAAATCGGTAAAAGGTGAACCGAGTGCATTTAATGTCTTGACCTAACTTGCACGGAGCCTGATAAGGTATTTTTGAGTACTTAAAAGTGTTTTCACGGTCATTTTCATTCACCCAAGTTTTTGAGAAGCAAAGTAGAGTGAATCAAAGCAATCAAACTTCATTCAGAGCAAATTTCAAGGTATTTACATCAATCTATTCACACTGTTTAGCTGGTTTCCAATCTAGTCAAATTGCTATTGTCTACCGAGTGTGAAGCGTCAATCGTTTGTAAACCCTAAGGATAATTTATCAAATCTTACCCGAAACCTACCATGGCACCCAAGATCCAAGACCCCGTAGTTGTCCAAAATGTGGAGAAGCCCTTGCTAAAATATTCTCTAACTCCCAAAGTTGCCTCAGAACCGGATGACAAAACTACATTTTCACTCATCCTTGATCAAGTCTTGTTAGTAGAAGATGTCAGATTCTTCACCAAATGCAATGTTGAGGAACTCGGTCATGTAGAGATTAGTGACACATATGATGAACTTTGCACTGATGGCAAACTGGATAGCAAATTTGAGCATCTCAAAATCAAGGGATTAACTGAAGCCTAGTCTGTCCCCGTGTGTTCAAACCCCAGTGGGTTAAGTTTGTCTTGAGCAGAGTACATGATGATTTCATGTGGCTACAAGAGCAACCGTTTAAGATCACTAAGGAAATCATTCACCTGATCATCGGGTATCCCATCTATGATCATGCACAAGCACAGAAAATGACATCACAAAAGGAGCTAATTAGTCTAACCAGAGTATAATCTGATTACTGAGGACTAAAATTGAATAATGTCACTGATGCAGAACTCAAGTTTGCAATTAGAGTTATTGGTTATTGTTTCTTCCAATCTGCAAGGGAAAACAATATACCATGTGCTGCAGTTGACTTGGCCTACAAAATAGTGAAGAAGGGAATGAAAGTAGACTTGTGTGAAGTACTACTGAAGAACTTGTTTGAGAACCTGAACACAATAAGGAAGCCGAAGAAGAACAACTTGGCAAATACACTAAAGTTCGGTTCACTACTTGTATGTATGTTTTTCTACTTTGAGAAGTTCTTTCCCTCAGTCGGTAAAGTAGTATGGGAGCTACACTGACCTATCACCCATCAGATCAATGACTTCATCAAGAAGTTAGGAGATAACTTTAATGATATCATGGATGATTAATTCAGCAAATTCCAAGAGAAAATGCACAACAGGTACAAAATTCCACCACAGCTGGTAGAAAAATACAAGGACAATATATGTTTTGAGGTCGATATTGATTATTGTTATGTGAATGTTGTTGAACTGAGGACTCAATCGTTTCAACCAATGGGTTATGAGATTGATTATGATATAACACAACAACAAATTGATGCCTATTTATCATTGCCAAGGCATGCAACTGAATTAAGGTATGGAACCTATGAAGAGGTGAAGGAGAAAGTAAAAATGAGCATTGTAGTACCTAAGGCTACAAGAAAAGCTACAAAAATGATAAAGGTTTTATCTGAGAAATTAGGAGAAGAATCCTTCTCTACACCTGTCAAAGGCAATCTTGCCATTTCCGAAGAGGAATCAGAAGTTCAAGAGGCTGCAATAACATTGAGCACAGAGTTGCCAAAGGGTAAAGTTCTGAAAAGAAAGAAACAGGACATCACAAAGGCCCTACCGACTCCACCAACAAAGAGACCCAACACCAGAGCATCAACTGCATCACCGAGTAAGAAGAAAAAGAGTGTTACTGCACTAAAGGTAACCAAGACCTATAAGAAATCTACTCGGAGACTCATTTTGGCAAAAGAGTCGAGTGATACAGAGTCTGATGATGCAAATAAATTCCAGATTGTGAAAAGCAAAAAGGTAAATATTCACAGTGTTGAAATGTTTTGTGCCAATCTTAAAGAATACAATGTATTTGCAGGATTTAGATATGTTAAGTATGAGACTAGGAATAATGATGAGAAGCGACAGATTGAAGAAGCTGTCATCTATACACTTCTGAAGTTTCGGCTAGCTCCATTAGAACTAGCATAGTCACTTCCAAGTGAACTATACTTACATATTGATAATAGATGGAAATATGCAATGGACTCAGAGAGACAAATAAGAGAAAGAAGTCTAGTCCATCTATTTCCTGACATGTCTATAACAGAAATCAAGGAGCATTTGACCACATACAATTCTAAATTTCTTGTGAATTAGAGAGCCTTAAAATTGATGAATGGGCTATACATTGATGTGGAGAATGAGACAAAAGCCAAGTGGTAGGAGATCTTCAAACAAAAGGATGTCAGTGAACAATCTCAAATTGAAATTGTTGATGTCACCGAGAAAGATCTAGATGTCACCGAGGAAGGTCCAGACCCGATTGACACTATTCAAATTGATGAAGATGTAATGGATGAAGCAGCACCAGAGCAGGAAATGATTGAAGGCACTACTTATGCAAAACTTGTCTCTAGTGAATCTGTATTAGAACAAGTTTAGCCTTATCCGCCGGTGAAGCCACCTGTCTCAATCGAAGCTCCCAAGGACACCAAGCAAGGCACTGAAGGTAACAAATCTGAAGCTGCAGGAGATACAACCAAAGATCATACGTCTCAAGCACAGACAAGCACTGCAAATGTTATAGCTGAGACCCCTAGCATCGAGCCACCCAAAGACACTACAACGGCTACAGGAACCGACCAAAGTGTTGCATCTACCGAGCAACCTACCGAGGGTCAGCAAGCCTCACAAGCACTTATCGTAGTGCCACCGACCAAAGGAAAAGAGAAGAAGGTGAGAAAGAATGGTTTCAAATTTGACTTATCTAAACTGATCGTGTTGCCCAATGTAGACATCTCCAAATTGAAAGGGCAAGCACTCATTGAATTTGGTGAACTATGCAAAGCAAAGGCCAAACAAGAGAAGCAACTGGCCATACAGAAAAAGAATAAAGTACTTCAGAAGGTTAGGACACTACTCACATAAATGCTACCTTCAACAACAGTGTCACCCAATGCAGCCATCCATATTCAACTGGATGAACTCCTAAATCAGATTGAAACATCTGGAGTTGATGCATCTGAGTACTTAAGCAAGCTCAAGGATAAAGAGCTAACTGCTAAAATGATAGAGGAAGTACAAAAATTGATTGCTATTGGAAAGGTAAAACTCATCAAATTCATTGCTGAGATGTCCTCTCAACTCAAGCATATTCTTTATTTATTCCAGAAACTATGTACATTTTTCTTATTCATTAAAATGTCAAAAATAAAACTGATGCAATTGAGAAAGAGATCACCGATCTCTCAACTAAGTTGACCACCGAGCCTAATTCAGTTCAGAATTTTTATACAAAGCTTCAACAACTCATGGCTCAACAGTTAGAACTGAGGAATGAAGAGAATAAAATAAGGATGGATATAATGACCCTTCAGACATTATTCCTTCCTCATCTTTCATCAGTACAGGAATAGATCAACAAAGCTACATGCCTATCAACTACACAAGAGGGAAGCACTCTTGATGGCCTAATATCACTCTTATCTGATATTCAAGCACAAAATTCATTAATGGAAGTGTAAAGGATTCACTCTCAGTCGCCCTCACTGACGCCCGGACCAAGTATAAGTCTATTTTTGATCAGTTACCACCTCCGGATGGAAATTGAGTTTCTGATGTTTGTCAAAAAGGGGGAGTAATATTATGATACTAGATAGAGGAAAGTAATACCTAGAAAAGGGGGAGTAATTCTATATTTGGAGAGTAATACAGTTTTGATAACACAATTTTGAGTATTGTATACAAGGGGAGTATACCGAGCAGAATATACAGAGCATTCAGAGCACACTAGCACAGAATAGAACCGAACATGCAAAATTCAGAGTTATGTACAAAATAACGATAAGGGGAGTATATCTGCATATACTACTTCATTGACTATTGTATATATTGTCAAGTATAGTCATTTTGCAATTATATAGTTTGTGAGTTATGACTTTGAAAGTAGTTTTTGTCAAACATCTCAACTAATGTCAAAAGGGGAGATTGTTACTACTTATCAAATTGCCATTAGTTTCATATCTAGAGTCATACTATATATTCTAGTCGGCTAGTATTACCGAATCATGCAGTTGATACACACAGAGAAGTCGGTATGAACAGTCTAGTCGGTTACAGAAGAAAGTAGTCACAGAACGCAGTATTCACCAAGCTGTTTACCAAGTAATGTTTCATTGCTACTGAGCAGTAAAGTTAACTCACCGAATTGATATTCACTAAGTGAAATATTTTACCAGATACATTGAACCTGGTCATGCACATGAAAACATGTTACAAGATCGAGACACATCTAACTGTTTTACATTGGAAATTGCACTAGGAGATTGTGTATGATTACAAGGTCAATCTGACCAATGAAATATTTTGTTTAGATATTCATTCAAAGAATCTTTTTGTAAGATTGAAGCAATAAATTATATCACCACTGTAAGAGATCTATTTATACAACATGATTTTAGGGTTAGAAAAAAGAGAGATGTGAGATATGTGTGTGTATGCTTGAAGGAAGACTATTAGAGAGACACAAAGAGGTCACCGAGAAGGTTATCAGTGAACAGTCGAAGAATAGAGTAAATAGAAGGGTTTATCGAGTTACAATATGGGTTACCAAGGTATGCTACAAGCTAGGTAATCCTATTCTAAGCACATAGAATCTGCTATAACATTTCAGATGTAAAGTTGCAGATATTTGTAATGATTTTATTGTAAAACTGTGAAGTTGTAAGAGAAACCTTTAACAGGGTAAAAGACTCTAACCAAGTCTATAAATTGTAAATCCTCTAATCAGGTGCAACATTTATATAGTGTTGTAAAATCCTTTAGTAAGGTAGATCTAACAGATCTTGATACTCCTAATAGGGTAAGCTATCAGAAATAGCTAAATGTAGCTCTAACCGAGCAATCTTTATTATTGTAGTAGTGAAGTTGTGGGTGTCATCCCCACCGCATTTTTTCTCTCTAACCAAGAGTTTCTGTGTAACCAAAATATATGTGTTATGGAGTGAATCATGTATGATTGTTATCTATTTGTTTTAACTTTATTTTATGTTACTGCACTATTATGTTTATGCATAACAGTAAGGTTATTATTGAAGAAAATTTTTAGAGTGATGATTCATCCCTCCCCTCTTAGTACATTAGCTTTCCATATTGGGCCTAATAGGGGCCACACATGTGTGACCCTTTAGGACCCCATATGAACCATTTTAAAGTCCTAGTAGGTACAACATACCTGCTAGGACACCATATTACCCCATAGGGTCATATATTGTCCTAAGGGGTCATATGGGGTCCTAAGGGGCCACACATGTGTTCTAACACATGTGTGTGTTAGACAATTCATATAACCAGAAGACAATTGAGAGGGGGGATGAATTAGTTGTCACATATTACAAGAACCATTAGCAATTTAAACTTAAATAACAAAACCCTAAATATTAATATCGGAATAACAGTTAATCAATTAAGCATAAACAATAATCATAGAATAAAAGTCATCCACGCAACACCAAGATTTGTACATGGAAAACCCAGTAAAGGGAAAAACCATGGTGGGAAGCCTACCCATAGTCAGATAATACTTTTGTAGTAAGTATGTGAATTACAATGAAGGGGCCTGCACTTGTAGGAAGGCCAACAACCTAGAGGCACTGCTCATCATAAAAGGAGCCTCACTAAATACATACAAATTCAGACTACAATCTAGAGAAGTGTTGAATTGCAAAAGATAACATCTCCTATGTCTGAGTAGAGTTCTAGTTAAGCTCAATACCGGAGGACTAAATCCTCTTACATAAACCCAATTCGATCTCCAATGATTGACCAACTCCTCTACCTGAATGATATTACATTATTTGCACATTATATTCCTTGACCATAACCTCTTACATTAACCATGATGATCTACAATAAGATCTTACATCTATATATATAAACCCTCGACCATAAACAATCATGTTTGCCACTAGACAATAAACCAATTACATAATTACAAACCATATCGACCTCAGACCAAACAAATAATATCAACATATAAGACATCTGGAAAATACATCAATAGGTCCTATCCACACATTACATTAAAGTCGGTCCATAACCTAGATCAACCAGGACCAAGTATAGGTCCATATGCTTCAATAATAATCTCCAACCGCCAAGTCTCAAATACGATCACCAACAACATCCTGAAAATCCATTAGAAGCTGCACCAACATCACTTATGCAATTCATCAAAGATCTCCATCAGAAGCTCTACCGGTGAAACCCTCACCAGAACCAGAAACCAATCTACTAAGCAAGCAAGATAGTATCCAATCTGCAGACCAAAAACAACTAACCAAATATGAGTATAAGCATCATGAACAAGTCAATTCCATCACCAAACTATACCAGAGCCTACCAAATCATGTCAGATCCAAGTTAACCGATAACCAATCAACCTACTGGGACCAGAAGGGTGTCGGTAAATCATCCAAACAACTAATATTGACATCAATGACAAAACATCAATGCAATACATAATCAATTCCACCAAATGGCCAACAATCTCCCCCTTTGGCATTGTTGGCAACACTAGATGTAAAAAACATCTAAGTACCAAGAAATGCCAAACAAGTCTCCCCCTATGGAAGACAACCAACAAACTCCCACATATAGCTCTGAGTATCACTACCCCTTTCTTTTTCTTTTTCACATTAGTATCACTCCCCCTTTGACATCAATGCCAGAAATCTCATAGAAATATCAAAGAAATACATGTCTCTAAATCACAAAGTTGACTACTCCCTCTGAGCAGTAGCATCCCACATCAGTGCTAGAATGAATAGTATCTTTGATAATGCATGCCAGACTGACGCCAAACCGCATCAATCAAGTCTCTCCCAGAGGGGTAGAAACTCCTAATCTATCTCTCAGGTACTCAAATGATTCCTTGGATAAAGGTTTAGTGAAAATATCTGCAATCTGCTCTTTAGTGTTCACATAAACTAGTCTAACTTCATTTGCTTCCACCTTCTCCTTCAAAAGTTATACTTGATAGATATGTAATTTTTTTTAGAATGAAATACCAAATTCTTTGATATATCAATAGCAGTAGGGTTATCACAGTGAATAACTACTGGTGCATCACAATCCACCTTTATATCCTTCAAGATTTGCTTCATCCATAAAACTTGTGTACATTTAGTAGCAACAACAACATACTCAGCTTCAGTAGTAGATAAAGAAGTACATGACTCTTTCTTGCTGATCCATGAAACCAATTTCTTTCCAAGAAAGAAAGCTCCACTGGAAGTACTTTTCCAATCATCAACATCTCCAGCCCAATCAACATCTGTATATGCACATAAAGTAAAGTTACCATCCTTAGGGTACCACAAACCATATTCTGATGTACCTTGCAAGTATCTAAAAATCCTTTTCACCGCCATCTCATGATTTTCTCTAGGATCACTTTGCAATCTTGAAACAATACAAACAACATTCATAATGTCAGGCCTAGTATGAGTCAAATAAAGAAGACCTCCAATCATAGATTTGTATGTTGTAGGATTTACCGGTACAAAAACATCTTTTCTTGTCAATTTCTCAATTGTAACCATAGGAGCACTTACCGGTTTAGAGTCTCCCATACCAAATTTATTCAACAATTCCTTAGCATATTTAGTTTGACAGATAAAAATACCTTTGTCAGTCTGAGTAATCTGCAAACCTAAGAAAAATTTCATCTCACCAATCATAGACATCTCAAATTCTTTCTCCATATTCTTAGAAAATTCTATGCATAACTTATCTTCACCTCCAAAAATAATGTCATCAACAAATACTTCAATAATCAATAAATCATCATCAATGATCTTATAATATAAAAAACTGTCAACACTACCCTTAGTAAAACCAAGCTTCAAAAGATATTTATCCAACCTTGCATACCAAGCTCTAGGTGCTTGTTTCAATCCATATAAAGCTTTCCATAACCTGCAAATGATATATGTATCATCCGATAGTGAAAAACCATCAGGTTTCTCAATACAAACTTCCTCATCAAGACCCCCATTCAGAAATGCACATTTTACATCCATCTGATAAACCTTGTAGTTTTTATAAGCAACATAGGCAATAAATAATCTCACAACTTCAATCCTAGCTATATGTGCAAAAGTCTCTCCATAATCAATTCCTTCCTTCTGAGAATATCCTTTACAAACCAATCTAGCCTTATTCCTTATAACTTGAGCATCTTCATTCAGTTTATTTTTAAAAACCCATTTAGTTTCAATAATATTTTTATTTTTAGGCCAAGGAACCAAGGTCCATGTGTTATTTTTCTCAATCTGATCTAATTCTTCTTCCATAGCTTTCAACCAATATTAATCTTTACATGCCTCAATTACTGATACTGGTTCAACTTGTGAAATTAAACACACCTCATTAGTTGCTAGTCTTCTTCTTGTCATCACTCCATTACTCTTATCCCCAATGATTTGATCTTCTGAATGATTTAATCTCACATACCCAGGGGTCTTCTGACTTTCTGTTCCTCTTCCCTGTTCTTTAGTTACTGTAGAATTCTCTGATGTTTCCAAAGTAATTGGTTCAACTCTCTGTTCCAGTAAAGGTGCTATCAGTTCAAATATAATCATTTCCACTATTGGTTCCTTCTCATAAACTCTGATTTGATTTCTGTTAAGCTCATCTACTTTGACATTAGCACTCTCCACAATTCTTTGTAATCTCTTGTTATAACATCTATATGCTTTTCTTTCATTAGAATAACCAAGAAAAATGCCTTCATCATATCTAGGATCAAATTTTCCAATTATATCATCTCTCCTGATATAACATTTACTACCCAAGATTCTGAAATACTTAACTGTAGTGTATTTCCAAACCATAATTCATAAGGTGTCTTACCGGTCTCTCCTTTGATATGTACTATGTTGAATGTATACATCACTGTACTTACTACTTCTCTCTAGTAGATATGAGGTAGACTAGCTTCCATCATCATTGTTCTAGTCATTTCCACAACTCCATTCTGCTAAGGTGTCGTAGAGCAAAAAATTGTCTTCTTATACCATGCTTGTCATAAAATTTGTTAAACTCATCGGATGTGAATTCTCCACCATGATCTGATCTCAAACATTTAATCTTCAATCCTATCTCAGTTTCCACTTTAGCCTTAAAGATTTTAAACTTTTCAAATGCTTCAAATTTTTCTCTCAAAAAAGTAACCCACATCATTCCAGAATAATCATCAATGATTAGCATGAAATATTTGTCACCATGAAAACTTTTAACTCTAGTAGGGCCACACAAATCAGTATGAATAAGATCAAGAACAACATTTGATTTATCTTGTATACTCCTAAAAGAGGTTCTGACCTGTTTACCCATTTGACATTCTTTACATACCGGATTATAGGGCTTCATAATCTTAGGTATATCCCTAACTGCCTTAGTTGAACTGATCTTCACAATGCAATAAAAATTCACACTGATGCCAATAGCTAACAAGATGAGAGGGGGGGGGGGGGGGTGAATCATACAAACTTAATCTTCCATCAAATCAACATATTCAACCTCAGTAACTTATACTTCAACAATATAACCAAAAACTGCTAAACATGCTAACTCATAAACACATAATCATCATAACACATATAACACCAGATTTAACATGGAAACACAAATAGGGAAAAACCACTATGGGATTTCGGACCTACTAAGAAATATACTCTTCTAGAGTATGCTCGGTTAAAAGCAAATCCTGTTAAAGATTAAAAACACATTGCTAGATGTGACCCGGTTAAGGGATTTCCCTTAGATCTATTAGGATCTTCACTTTGTTAGAAGTGACCTTGTCAAAGGATTTCAAACACTCATTTAGAATGTTACCTTGCTAGAGGATTTACAAATAAGACTGTTAAGTCTACTCGGTTAAGAGATTTTCTGTCACTTTACAAAATAACAGTAATAAAAATATATCTGCAACTTCACATCTAAAATGCTAAAGCAGATTCTTATATGCTCAAAACAATCTTGCCATAGGACTTATCTTGTCCCTCTACTGGGCTCCCTACTTTGTTATTCAAACAGGTCTTCAAGCTTCTATGCTCGGTAATCACTATGTAGCATCCCTGTGCTTACACTTGCCTGCATTCATTGTTCATCAAAAATTCCTTATTTATAAACAATTTGCTAACCGTTGAATCTCCTTGATCACATTTCCCATGATCAATCATAGCCATCAGATCATCAATCTTGACTACGTTCAATTATCCTTCCATCTGAAAATGTTTTACCTCGCCTTGGAACTTGCATTCCTTCCTAGGAAATTGTGCTAGGTTATTGCGGTTCAATCTGTGCTATAGATCTTCCTCTTGATTTTCCATTGCTGTAGATCCTTAACAAACATCATCCGCAACATACCAATAATCTATTCCTCTCCAGCTCATCAACATCCTTCATTAAATAATGCTTTCATCCATCCAATGCAATCTGTCATAACTCAGTTGTTACTTGGTAAATACTAAACTTTACTCGGTAGACATTCTGCCTTCTTTAACCGATATCGATAACCTTAGGGTTTACCAACTAGGTTCCTTAGGGTTTACCGACTAGGTTCCTTGCTCAGTGATATAGTATAGTATTAACCTTACAATAAAACAACATATGTAGGATATTAGAACAATCTAAACGACATGATCTCATCATTGTCTAACTCGGTAATAGTTGCCCAATGAATAATTTATTTCTCCCCTTATTCATACATTCTTTTTGTGTCACTTACCGACATCTTAATTCTCATCAATACATACTTCTCAAGATATGGTAACATCATACTGAATCAGAAAATCAATTTCTTGACATCAATGACAAAATAATATTATAAAGATAGTAATCATTCTTCTTCAATTATATCAATAATCTCCAACAACCTTCTCAATATCCTTATTGAAATGCCAACAATCTCTTTTCTATTGTAATGCCAACAATTTCTCCCTTTGGCATTGATGGCAATACCAACTTGTAAATGGTAATACCAACAAGATATTCAAATTGATTCGGATTCAAATTGCTACAGAGACTTCTCCTGTTATCCTTGAGCTGTTTTCTTGTATTTTAATCTTCTCCCTTTTTCAGTAATCTTCTCCCCCTGTCATTACTCTTTTGTTATCTTCTTCATTTTGGGCTTTACCATTTAGTCTACCATTTAGTCTTCTCCCCCTTTGACAACAATGCCAAAAAGTAAAAGAACTAAATCATGAACTCTTCTGCTATGAAGTGTTTTGCCTTGCTGTGTTACACATGCAAATGTAACATCTAAAACTTGATCAGAGGAATCTTTCCTTCAATACAATTTCCTAAACACCTTTAGAAAACCTCCTAAAGTGCTTAAATTAGCATCAATACACACATTATATTCTGTAGATTCATCGAATTGATGCTTTCACTGAACTCTGTCAATGAATAGAAGATAGGGGTAGGACCCCTAACTTGCTTCTAAGATACTCAAAAGTGTCCCTTGGTAGTGGCTTTGTGAAGATGTCTGCTATTTGCTCCTTTGAACTGATATATTCTAGCACAACTTTCTTCTCTTGAACTTCTTCTTTGAGATAATGATACTTTATAGAGATATGTTTTGTCTTAGGGTGCATTACTGGATTCTTTGAAATGTTAATGGCACTAGTATTATCATAGAATATAGTTACTGGCTCGGTAACTTTTTCATTGATACCTTTTAATAGTTGTTTGATCCATGCAATATTGGTACAATTCAATGCTGCAGCGACATATTCAACTTTAGCTGTTGACTGTGAAATACATCCTTGTTTCTTACTAAGACAACTTACTAGTCTATCTCCCAAGAAGAAAGCTCCACCACTTGTGCTTTTCCTGTCATCAATGTTGCTTGCCCAATCAGCATCAGTATAAACTTTTAAATCAAAATCATTCATCTTTTCATATACTAAGCCATAGTCTTCAGTACCTCTCAGGTATCTGAAAATTCTCTTGATTGCTGTCATATGGGTTTCTTTGGGATCTGTAGAAAATCTTGCAACAATACCTACTACATGTGCTATGTCCGGTCTACTATGCACAACATATTGTAACTTCCCAATCATAGATCGGTGAAGTGTCTCATCAACAAATGCAGATTCATCATTCTTTGATAGTTTACAGGTAGTAGTCATTGGAGTACTTATAGGTTTAGAATCCTCCATTCCAAATTTCTTGAAGTTTTCCTTTATATACTTGGATTGAGTAATGAAAATCTCATCTTTCATTTGCAGTATCTGTAAACCTATAAAATACTTTATCTCACTGATTAATGACATCTAAAATTCTTTGCACATTTCATTTCCAAAGTTCTTGCATAAGGATTCATTACCACAAAAAATAATACCATCAACAAATATGGCTAAGATCAGTATTCCATTGTCCTCATCATTCTTCATGTACATATTGTTGTTTTCACTTGTCCTTATAAATCCAATATTGATCAAATAAGAGTGCATTCTTTCATACCATGCTCTAGGTGCTTGTTTCAGACCATATAAAGCTTTGTTTAATTTACATACCTGATCTTTATTCCTGTCTTCAGCAAATCCTTTAGGTTGTTCAGTATAAACTTCTTCTTCTAGTATACCATTCAAAAATATAGATTTAACATCCATTTGATATACCTTAAAATTTTTGAAAGCAACATATGCCAATAATGTTCTTACTCCCTCAAGTCTAGCCATAGGTGCAAAAAATCACCATAATCTATTCCTTCTTCTTGAGCATAACCTTTGCAAACTAGTCTTGCTTTGTTGCGAATGACCTCACCTTTTTAATTTAGCTTGTTTCTTTAAATCCACTTTGTACCGATTACATTTTTGTCCTTCGGTCTTGGGACCAGTGTCCATGTTTCATTCTTCTTGATTTGATCAATCTCTTCTGTCATAGCATTTACCCAATCTTCACTGTTAAATGCCTCTTTTACTATTCTAGGTTCAAATTCAGATATCAGACATGTGTTCTGTCTCAGTTTGTTCCTTGTCATAACTAGATCATCCTTATCCCTTATAATTTGACTTGATGCATGATGTCTTCTGACATATTTAGCTAATATAGGCTCTGTATGATCTTCTTCATCACTCGGTAACTGGATATTCTCTTCATTTTCTTCAGTAACTCTCTCGGTAGGACTTCTCAGTTGAACATAAACAAATTCTTCATAATCTTTTGGTTCTTTGGAGTTTCCTTCATCATTTCTTTATGCAAATTCATCATTTTTCACATTTGCACTTTCTACTATTTTGTTAGATGATTTGATCAGACATTTAAATGCTTTACTTCTAGAAGAATAACCTAGAAATGTTCCTTCTTCACTTTTTTGATCAAACTTTCCATTTCTATCATCTTTGTGTACATAGCATCTACTTCCAAAGATTTTAAAATAACTTACATTAGGCTTTTTGACATACTAGATTTCATATGGTGTCTTCATAGTTCCTTTCTTTAGTTGTACTTGGTTCAGGGTGTAAACTGCAATGCTGATTGCTTCTCTCCAAAATGTTTGAGGTACACTCTTTTCTTTCATCAGGGTTCTGGCACAATCTATAATTGATCTGTTTCTTCTCTCAGCTATCCCATTTTGCTGAGGTGTTCTTGGTGTAGATACTTGCCTTTTTATACCATGATCATTGCAGAATAAGTTAAATTCATTAGAAGTGAATTCTCCTCCTCCATAAGATCTAAGACATTTCAGTTGTCTTCTTGTTTCATTTTCAACTCTTGCCTTGTACCATTTAAACATTTGAAAAGCTTCTGATTTTTCTTTTAAAAACATAACTGACATGATCCTTGAGTAATCATCCACAAATAATATAAAATATTTATCACCGTAATAACTTTGAACTTTCACGGGACCACAAAGATCAGTGTGTACAAGATCTAAAATTCCTTTAGAAGTGTAGGAATTACTTGTAAAGCTTGATCTTGTCATCTTACCCATCTGGCATCCTCGACACATAGCATTCTCAGGTTTTTCTGAGCTTGGTAGACCTCTTACTAAGTGCTTCTTAAATATTTTGATCAGATTACCAAAATTTACATGACAAAACCTTTTATGCCATAACCAGGTATCATCTATCTTTGCATATAGACATTTGTTCTGAGTTCAGTCAAGATGAAATGTATTACCTTTTGTTTGAATCCCGCTAGTAGCTAACTTTCCATGCTTTTTATGAACTTTGACAATTACTTTCTGAAATTCTATTCGGTATCCTATATTGTTTAGCTATGCTACACTCAACAAATTGTATTTCAAACCTTCAACCCAATATACATCATCACATTTAGCATTGTCAAGAAGTGTGATAGGGCCTTTACCTTTCACCAGACATGGTGCATCATTACCAAATCTTACATAGCCTCCATCATAATCTTCTAATTTAACAAGTTTTTGTTTATCACTTGTCATGTGATGTGAGCATCCACGGTCTATGATCCAAGAATCATTATTATTTATGTGAGATATTAGGGCTTTTTCTTCATACCTTTCTTCATCTGATCCATCTTTAATAGCCACATAAACAACTTCATCTGTATCAGTTTCATCAGATTTATCATTGTTGGATTCCTCATCAGCTACTAGTCATGTCTTTCTGTCTCTCCTTCTGAAGTCGGGTGTCCTCTATATTGGTTTTCTTTTTGCCTGTTATCTCGGTATTCTCTCTTTTCACTATATTCTTTGTCAGGGTAGTTAGAAGCCATATGTCCTATTTTATCACAATTGAAACATTTTAAAGGGAGCTTCCCTTTATACTTACCTTTTCCTCTTGGTAACCTTCTAGCTAATAATGCTTCAAGCTCTTCTTGCTTTTTGATTTCTTCATATAGTTTGTGCACTTCTTCCATGTTCTTACGAAATCTTTCACTTGCTCCACTATGATTCCCTTCAGAATACCTACTCATTCTATCATTGTAATCATCAAATTCACTAATATGAAAAGAACTGAATGTAGATTCTACTTTATTTACCAAAGACCCACTATTATCAAAATTACTTAACTCAAATGCATGTAGCTTACCAATAGTAGCATCCAAAGAAACTGGCATATTTGGTACAAACCTTAGTTCATTGATTGCAGAGAATCAGATTGTATAAGTAGGTAGAAGGGTTCTAAGAAACTTACTTGTTACATCCTTTTCTTCAATAGTTCCTCCTACTCCTTTGATTTGACTGACAGTCTCCTTTAACCTTGTATTGTATTGGGTTATGTTCTCACCTTCATTCATTCTCATGGATTCAAGTTGGCCTCTTAGATTATCTACTTTTGCTCTCTGAACATGTTCATCGCCGCCATACACAGATATGAGCTTGGTCCACATTTCCTTTGCATCATGACAACCTTCTAGATCATTAAACTCTGAGTCAGTCAATGCTGATGTTATTTCAGTCATAGCTTGAAAATGTTCTTGATTTTCCTTTATCTCCTCCAAGGTCATTGGGTTGGTGCTTGGTGGTATGTAATCATTCTCCAAATAATATGTTGCATATTCTCCAATTCCTGATAAGTGCAGCTTCATCCTTTTCTTCCATGTGGAGAAACTTGACTTGTTCAGCATTGGTGCATCCCTTTTATACAGCTTCGGATCTTTGCCTCAAGTACCTTTAAAATTTTCTTCCGGAGTCCAGAGCTCTGATACCAATTGCAAATTTTTGATGCCAATAGCTAACAAGATGAGAGGGAGGAGGGTGAATCATACAAACTTAATCTTCCATCAAATCAACAGATTCAACCTCGGTAACTTATACTTCAGCAATATAACCAAAACTGCTAAACATGCTAACTCATAAACACACAATCATCATAACACATATAACACTAGATTTAACATGCAAACCCACATAGGGAAAAACCACTGTGGGATTTCGGACCCATTAAAAAATATACTCTTCTAGAGTATGCTCGATTAAAAGCAAATCCTGTTAAAGATTACAAACACATTGCTAGATGTGACCCGGTTAAGGGATTTCCCTTAGATCTATTAGGATCTTCACTTTGTTAGAAGTGACCTTGTCAAAGGATTTCAAACACTCATTTAGAATGTTACCTTGCTAGAGGATTTACAAATAAGACTGTTAAGTCTACTTGGTTAAGAGATTTTCTATCACTTTACAAAATAACAGTAATAAAAATATATCTGCAACTTCACATCTAAAATGCTAAAGCAGATTCTTATTTGCTCTAAACAATCTTTTCATAGGACTTATCTTATCCCTCTACTAGGCTCCATACTCTGTTATTCAAACAGTTCTTCAAGCTTCTATGCTCGATAATCACTATGTAGCATCCTTGTGCTTACACTTTCCCGTATTCTTTGTTCATCAACAATTCCATATTTATAAACAATTTGCTAACTACTAAATCTCCTTGATCACATTTCCCATGATCAATCATAGCCATCAGATCATCAATCTTGAGTAGGTTCAATGTATCCTTTAATCTAAAAATGTTTTACCTCACCTTGGAACTTGCATTCCTTCCTAGGAGCTTGTGCTAGGTTATTGTGGTTCCATCTGTGCTATAGATCTTCCTCCTTATTTTCCATTGCTGTAGATCCTTAACAAACTTCATGCGCGACATACCAATAATCTATTCTTCTCCAGCTCATTAGCATCCTTCATTAAATAATACTTTTATCCACCCAATGTGATCTGTCATAACTCGGTTGTTACTTGGTAAATACTAAACTTTACTCAGTAGACATTCTACCTTCTTTAACCGATATCGATAACCTTATGGTTTATCGACTAGGTTCCTTAGGGTTTACCGACTAGGTTCTTTGCTCGGTGACATAGTATAGTATTAACCTTACAATAAAATAACATATGTAGGCTATCAAAACAATCTAAACAACATGATCTCATCATTGTCTAACTCGGTAATAGTTGCCCAATGAATAATTTATTTCTCCCCTTATTCATACATTCTTTTTGTGTCACTTACCGACATCTTAATTCTCATCAATACATACTTCTCAAGATATGGTAACATCATACTGAATCAGAAAATCAATTTCTTGACATCAATGACAAAATAATATTATAAAGATAGTAATCATTCTTCTTCAATTATATCAATAATCTCCAACAACCTTCTCAATATCCTTATTGAAATGCCAACAATCTCTTTTCTATTGTAATGCCAACAATTTCTCCCTTTGGCATTGATGGCAATACCAACTTGTAAATGGTAATACCAACAAGATATTCAAATTGATTCGGATTCAAATTGCTACAGAGACTTCTCCTGTTATCCTTGAGCTGTTTTCTTGTATTTTAATCTTCTCCCTTTTTCAGTAATCTTCTCCCCCTGTCATTACTCTTTTGTTATGTTCTTCATTTTGGGCTTTACCATTTAGTCTACCATTTAGTCTTCTCCCCCTTTGACAACAATGCCAAAAAGTAAAAGAACTAAATCATGAACTCTTCTGCTATGAAGTGTTTTGCCTTGCTGTGTTACACATGCAAATGTAACATCTAAAACTTGATCAGAGCAATCTTTCCTTCAATACAATTTCCCCTATAATCTGACTTGGTGCATGATGTCTTCTGACATATTTAGCTAATATAGGCTTGGTAGGCTCTGTATGATCTTCCTCATCACTCGGTAACTAGATATTCTCTTCATTTTCTTCAGTAACTCTCTCGGTAGGACTTCTCGGTTGAACATAAACAAATTCTTCATAATCTTTTGGTTCTTTGGAATTTCCTTCATCATTTCTTTATGCAAATTCTTCAATTTTCACATTTGCACTTTCTACTATTTTGTTAGATGATTTGTTCAGACATTTAAATGCTTTACTTCTAGAAGAATAACCTAGAAATGTTCCTTCTTCACTTTTCTGATCAAACTTTCCATTTCTGTCATCTTTGTGTACATAGCATCTACTTCCAAAGATTTTAAAATAACTTACATTAGGTTTCTTGTCATACCAGATTTCATATGGTGTCTTCGTAGTTCCTTTCTTTAGTTGTACTTAGTTCAAGGTGTAAACTACAGTGTTGATTGCTTCTCTCCAAAATGTTTGAGGTACACTCCTTTCTTTCATCAGGGTTCTGGCACAATCTATAATTGATATGTTTCTTCTCTCAGCTATCCCATTTTGCTGAGGTGTTCTTGGTGTAGATACTTGCCTTTTTATACCATGATCATTGCAGAATAAGTTAAATTCATTAGAAGTGAATTCTCCTCCTCCGTAAGATCTAAGACATTTCAGTTGTCTTCTTGTTTCATTTTCAACTATTGCCTTGTACCATTTAAACATTTGAAAAGGTTCTGATTTTTCTTTTAAAAACATAACTGACATGATCCTTGAGTAATCATCCACAAATAATATAAAATATTTATCACCGTAATAACTTTGAACTTTCACAGGACCACAAAGATCAGTGTGTACAAGATCTAAAATTCCTTTAGAAGTGTAAGACTTGTAAATCTTGCTCTTGTCATCTGAGCCATCTGGCATCCTCGACACATACAATTCTCAGGTTTTTCTAAGCTCAGTAGACCTCTTACTCAGTGCTTCTTACTTATTTTGATCAGATTATCAAAATTTAAATGACAAAACCTTTTATGCCATAACCAGGTATCATCTTTCTTTGCATATAGACATTTTTTCCGAGTTGAGTCAAGATGAAATATATTACCTTTTGTTTGCGTCCCGGTAGCAGCTAACTTTCTATGCTTGTCATGAACTTTGACAATTCCTTTCTAAAATTCTATTCGGTATCCTGTATTGTTTAGCTGTGCTACACTCAACAAATTGTATTTCAAACCTTCAACCCAGTATACATCATTACATTTAGCATTTCCAAGAAGTGTGATAGAGCCTTTACCTTTCACCGGACATGGTGCATCATTACCAAATCTTACATAGCCCCCATCATAATCTTCTAATTTAACAAATTTGTGTTTATCACCTGTCATGTGATGTGAGCATCCACTGTCTATGATCCAAGAATCATTATTATTTATAAGAGATATTAGGGATTTTTATTCATACCTTTCTTCATCTGATCCATCTTTAATTATCACATAAACAACTTCCTCTGTATCAGTTTCATCAGATTTATCATTGTTGGATTCCACATCAGCTACTAGGCATGTCTTTCTATCTCTCCTTCTGAAGTCTCGGTGTCCTCTGTATTGGTTGTCTTTCTACCTGTTATCTCAATATTCTCTCTCTTTCACTAGATTCTTTGTCAGGGCAGTTAGAAGCCATATGTCCTATTTTATCACAATTGAAACATTTTAAAGGTAGCTTCCCTTTATACTTACCTTTTCCTCTCGGTAACCTTCTAGCTAATAATGCTTCAAACTCTTCTTGCTTTTTGATTTCTTCATACAGTTTGTGCACTTCTTCCATGTTCTTATGAAATCTTTCACTTGCTCCACTATGATTCCCTTTAGAATACTTACTCATTCTATCATTGTAATCATCAGATTCACCAATATGAAAAGAACTAAATGCAGATTCTACTTTATTTATAGAAGACCCACTGTTATCAAAATTACTTAACTCAAATGCAGGTAGCTTACCAATAGTAGCATCCAAAGAAACTGACATATTTGGTATAGACCTTAGTTCATTGATTGTAGAGACTTGAATTGCATAAGCAGGTAGAAGGGTTCTAAGCAACTTACTTGTTACATCCTTTTCTTCAATAGTTCCTCCTGCTCCTTTGATTTGATTGACGGTATCCTTTAACCTTGTACTGTATTGGGATATGTTCTCACCTTCATTCATTCTCATGGATTCAAGTTGGCCTCTTAGATTATCTACTTTTTCTCTCTGAACATGTTCATCACTGCCATACACAGATATGAACTTGGTCCACATTGCTTTTGCATCATTTTAACCTTCTAGATCATTAATCTCTGAGTCGGTCAATGCTGATGTTATTTCAATCATAGCTTGAATATGTTCTGGATTTGCCTTTATCTCCTCCAAGGTCATCGGGTTGGTGCTTGGTGGTATGTAATCATTCTCCAAATAATATGTTGCATATTCTGCAATTCCTAATAAGTGCAGCTTCATCGTTTTCTGCCATGTGGAGAAACTTGACTTGTTCAGCTTTGGTGCATCCCTTTTATACATCTTTGGATCTTTTCCTCAAGTATCTTTAAACTTTTCTTCTGGAGTCTAGATCTCTGATACCAACTGTAAATTTCTGATGCCAATAGCTAACAATATGAGAGGGGGGGGGGGGTGAATCATACAAACTTAATCCTCCATCAAATCAACAGATTCAACCTCGGTAACTTATACTTCAACAATATAACCAAAAACTGCTAAACATGCTAACTCATAAACACATAATCATCATAACATATATAACACCAGATTTAACTTGAAATCCCAAATAGGGAAAAACTACTATGGGATTTCGGACCCACTAAGAAATATACTCTTCTAGAGTATGCTCGGTTAAAAGAAAATCTTGTTAAAGATTACAAACACATTGCTAGATGTGACCCGATTAAAGGATTTCCCTCAGATCTGTTAGGATCTTCACTTTGTTAGAAGTGACCTTGTCAAAGGATTTCAAACACTCATTTAGAATGTTACCTTGCTAGAGGATTTACAAATAAGACTGTTAAGTCTACTCGGTTAAGAGATTTTCTGTCACTTTACAAAATAACAGTAATAAAAATATATCTGCAACTTCACATCTAAAGTGCTAAAGCAGATTTTTATTTTCTCAAAACAATCTTGTCATAGGACTTATCTTGTCCCTCTGCTGGGCTCCCTACTCTGTTATTCAAACAGGTCTTCAAGCTTCTGTGCTCGGTAATCACTATGTAGCATCCCTGTGCTTACACTTGCCCGCATTTATTGTTCATCAACAATTCCTTAATTATAAACAATTTGATAACCGTTGAATCTCCTTGATCACATTTCCCATGATCAATCATAGCCATCAGATCATCAATCTTGACTAGGTTCAATGTATCCTTCGATCTGAAAATGTTTTACCTCGCCTTGGAACTTACCTTCCTTCCTAAGAACTTGTGCTAGGTTATTGTGGTTTAATCTATGTTGTAGATCTTCCTCTTGATTTTCCATTGCCGTAGATCCTTAACAAACTTCATGCGCGTCATACCAATAATCTATTCCTCTCCAGCTGATCAGCATCCTTCATTAAATAATACTTTTATCCATCCAATGTGATCTGTCATAACTTGGTTGTTACTCGGTAAATACTAAACTTTACTCTGTAGACATTCTGCCTTCTTTAACCAATATCGATAATCTTAGGGTTACCGACTAGGTTCCTTAGGGTTTACCGACTAGGTTCTTTGCTCGGTGACATATTATAGTATTAACCTTACAATAAAACAACATATGTAGGATATCGAAACAATCTAAACAACATGATCTCATTATTGTCTAACTCGGTAATAGTTGCCCAGTGGATAACTTATTTCTCCCCTTATTCATCACATTCTTTCTATGTCACTTACCGACATCTTAATTCTCATCAATACATACTTCTCAAGATATGGTAACATCATACTGAATCAGAAAATCAATTTCTTGACATCAATGATAGAATAATATTATTAAGACAGTAATCATCCTTCTTTAGCTATATCAATAATCTCCAACAACCTTCTCAATATCCTTATTGAAATGCCAACAATCTCCTTTCTAATGTAATGCCAACAGACACGACACAATCTTTTATGCCATAGCTAACTCCCATCAATCTATGTAATCAAACATGTCTTCTCACTGGAGTTTAAGTGAAATATATTACCTTTTGTCTATGTACTGGTTTCAATCTCCAAGCTAGATCTGTTAATGATTTTGCATTTGCCATCCTTGAATTGTAATTGAAATCTCTTGTCTACCAATTGTCCTACACTCAAAAGATCATGCCTCAAACCTTTAACATAGTTAACATTGTCAGTATTGTTCTTACCATCCAATGACATAGTTCCTTTTCCTTTGATCATACATGCCTTGTCATCTCCAAATCTAACTAGACCACCATCAAATTCTTGCAAAGACAAAAACTTCCCTTTATCTCGAGTCATATGATGTGAACAATCACTATCAATTACCCATTCATCCTTGATTTCAATTTTAGTAGCGCGTGCCTTCTCTTCAGGTAAATTCTCTTCCAGTGTCGGATCATCTTCCTTGATAGCCAGGATTACCCATTCCTTCTCATTGCCAGATGCACTAGCAGATTCTTTTGTCAGTTCATCATCTGAATCAACAATGCCTTCCTCATCTGCTATGTAGCATGATTTGTCTATGTTTTTCTTGTATTTATGCTTGTTCTGATATCCAGGGTTAGGCTTAAATGATCTTTTAAATCTTTCTTCAAATCTTGAATTCCTTTCAGGATATCTAGATGGAAAATGACCAATCTTATTACATGTAAAATATTCAAAAGGTCCTTTTCATTCATACTTACTTCCTACCAGTCCTTTAGGTACTTTTCTAGAAAATAGTGCTTCAAGTTGCTCAAACTAATCATCTTCTCTCTTCATATCTTCCAATTCCTTTTCATATAAAGCTTTCCAGTCTTGCTTACCGGTTGTAGATGTAGATGCATGAAAAGTAGGTCCAGTCTTCATAGCTCTAGAAGGTCCAAATTTCTCAAGCTCAAAAGAAGATAGTTTCCCAACCAAACTATCTCTATTGATAGATGTATTAGCTATTGTTCTCAACACATTAATAGTAGTAGCCTTCATTTTGTAAGCCGGTGGTAGGGTTCTCAGGATTTTAGAAACAATTTCATCTTTGCTCAGAGTTCCACCACAACATTGAATTCCCATCACAATTTCATTTACCCTTTCCATGAATGCATTAATCCTTTCATCTTCTTCCATCTTTAGGTTTTCATATCTTACCTGGTAACCATCAAGTTTAGCAATCTTCACTGTAGGATCGCCTTCATTAAGAGTCTCCAACTTATCCCATATAGCCTTTCCAGATGATTTGTCTGTTAGTCCCATTATTTGCTGATCAAAAAGTGCACACAAGAGGGCTTCTCTTGCTCTACAATCATTCTCAATCTCTTTGTCTAGGTTTGACGGAGGACAATAGGGTATAAAACCATTCTATGTGATCTCCCAAATCTCCTTTCCAGGACATCTCAGATGAGTCTCCATTCGAATCTTCCATACTATGTAATTTGTTTCATCAAGCCTCAAAATATCCCTTCGAAAGATAGCTCCAGAAGAACTGGATGAACTCGAACTATTAGTCACCATAGGATCTTCCTCAAGCGGTTAAGGTTTCTGTAGAGAGGACCAAAGATATGATACCAATTGTTAGATAATTTAGATAATCGATAGACAACTGAGAAGGTGGGGGGGCAGTGAATCAGTTATCAAAGATTATAGGAACCATTAGCAATTTAAACTTAAATACTAGAACCGAAAACATTAATACCAGAATAGCAGTTAATTAATTAAGCATAAATAATAATCATAGAATAAAAGCCATCCACACACCACCAAGATTTGTACATTGAAAACCTGGTAAAGGGAAAAACCATGGTGGGAAGCCTACCCACAGTCAGACAATACTTCTGCAGTAAGTATGTGAATTACAATGAAGGGGCCTACACTTGTAGGAAGGCCAATAACCTAGAGTGCACTTCTCATCACAAAAAGAGTCTCACTGACTACATACAAATCTAGACTACAATCTGGATAAGTGTTGAACTACAAAAGATAGCATCTCCTATGCTTGAGTACAGTTCCAGTCAAGCTCAATACTGGAGGACTAAATCCTCTTACATAAACCCAAATCAATCTCCAATGATCGACCAACTCCTCTGCCCAAATGATATTACATTATTCGCACATTACATTCCTTGACCATGACCTCTTACATTAACCATGATGATCTATAGTAAGATCTTACATCTATATGTACAAACCCTTGACCATAAACAATCAGGTTGGCCACCAGACAATAAATCGATTATAATTACAAACCATGTTGGCCTTAGACCAAACAAATAATATCAACACATAAGACATCCCAGAAATACATCAATAGGTCTTATCCACACGTTACATTAAAGCCAATCCATAACCTACATGAACTGGGACCAAGTATAGGTCCATAGGCTTCAACAATGATCTCCAACCACCAAGTCTCAAACATGATCACCAATAGAATCCTGAAACTCCATCAAAAGTTGCACCAACACCACTTATGCAATTCATCAAAGATCTCCATTAGAAGCTATTCTAGTGAAACCCTCGCCGGAACCAGAAACCAATCTGCTAAGCAAGAAGGATAGCATCCAATCTCCAAACCAAAACCAACTAACCAAATATGAGTATAAGCATCATGAACAAGTCAATTCCATCACCAAACTATACCAGAGCCTACCGGATCATACTGGATCCAAGTTAACCAATAACCACTCAACCTAGTGGGACCAGAAGGGTGTCGATAAAGCATCCAAATAGCTAGTGTTGACATCAATGATAAAACATCAATGTAGCACATAATCAATTTCACCAAATGGCCAACAGCGTGACCCCTTAGGAGCCCATATGGCCCCTTTTAGAGTACTAATAGGTACAACACACCTCTGAGGACACCATATAACCGCATGGGGTCATATACTGTTGTACGAGGTCATATAGGGTCACACATGTGTGCCACTTTAGGACCCCATATGACCCCTTTTAAAGTCCTAGTAGGTAAAACATACCCCTTAGGACACCATATGACCTTATATAGTGTCCTAAGGGGTCACACATAAGGGGACACACATGTGTGACCCCTTAGGACCCGATATGACCCCTTAGGTCACCATAGTGTCATATAGTGTCCTAAGAGGCCACACATGGGTTCTAACACATGTCTAACCCCTTGGGACCCCATATGATCCCTTTTAAATTTCTAGTAGGTACACCATACCCCCTAGTACATCCTTAGAGAAATTAAGACATGAACGACCCCTTAATACATCCTAAAACATCTTTTAACCTCTTTTAGCATCCTAGCATGTATAACATAAGAACCCTTATGACCCCTAAGGACACCATATGACCCCTTAGGACACCATATGACCCCATGGGATCATATAGTGTCCTAAGGGGTCATATGGGATCCAAAGGAGCCATGGATATGTTTGAACACATGTGACCCCTTATGACCCCATATGACCTCTTTTAACATCCTAGTAGGTGCAACATACCTCTTAGGACACCATATGACCCCATAGGGTCATATAGTGTCCTAAGGGGTCATATGGGGTACTAAAGCGTCACACATGTGTGACCCATTAGGACCCCATATGACCTCTTTTAAAGTCCTAGTAGGTACAACATACTTCTCAGGACACCATATGATCCCATAAGTTCATATAGTGTTGTATGAGGTCATATGGGGTCCTAATGAGTCACACATGCGTTACCCCTTAGGACCCCATATGACCCCTTTTAAAGTTCTAGTAGGTGCAACATACCCCTTAGGACACCATATGACTTCATAGGGTCATATAGTGTCCTAAAGGGTCATATGGGGTCCTAAGGGGCCACACGTGTTCTAACACATGTGTGACCCCGTAGGACCCCATATGACCCCTTTTAAAGACTTAGTACAAGTACAAAATACCTCTTAGGATACTATATGACCTCATAGGGATATAGTGTCTTAAGGGGTCATATGGTGTAGTTAGGGGTCATATGGGGTCCTAAGGGGCCACACATGTGTATCCCCTTACCACATGTGTGGCTCCTTAGGACCCAATATGACCCCTAAAGACATTGGTGCAGGGCACCTAACACTCCAAGCATGCAATTTTTATTTTCTTCTAAGTTTTGTGTGTTGTTTTTTATGATGTAATAATGGACCAACCATTTGGGACTCAGTAGAGCCATGGTTGAGTTGTCCAAGTTTTGATTGTGTCGTTCGTGTTCAGTATGCTATCAACCTAGGAAGTTGTAATGCTAAGGTTGATCATAGGAGTAGTACTATGGATCATTTTCAACATTTAATAGGGGTCTATTGCATTGTGTTTATGTCTTCTAGGATGCTTGGGGGCCTTCAAGAGCCTTGGAATGCACTAGAATGAAAAGTTGCATCTTAGGTGTAAAAAAGATGTAAAAGTTGCTAAGCAACATTTTGCTAAAGTTTCATTTTCTATTATTGGCATTGCAAGTTGGTTGAAAAAACTAAACCATCAACATATAAGCCAAAATATACTTCATTATACGGGTTAGAGAATCTGGAATGCAAGAACAAGTTTTGTGTTTTCAAGAAATCTTGTCTTTTCACCATTTTTGACAGATTTTCCTTACTTTCATTGCATAGTATGGTCCAATATAGACTTGATTGTAGAATCTCATTGCTGGGCATGAGTGTTTGTTGTATGTACTTTCCAAAAAGGTAGATTAGTAAGTTTGTTTGTATTTGTTTGCAGAGATCTCATTCATTCTCTCAAACTAGTTGTAAAACCCTTGCAAAGTAGGGTTTAAGAGAAAAATGGCTCTAACTTGAGCATCCATTGATGGAACCTATTGAAATCAAGTGGAATGATAGGTTAGGGTCTGTACATAAGTTTAGAATAGGTTTTTCTATCTTACAGGCCTTTGTGGAGGAGATACAATGAAGCCCTAGGCTCACCGCTAGGAGTCGGTGAGTTAGGACAACATAAGATGTGCAAATTTTGAGCACATATGGATTGGTAGAAGACAAAATGATATATGGTTGGAAATACCTCTAAGTTCCCTTGAAGAATCCCTAATTATTCTTGGCAGGTTTTTTGACTGGTGAAGGGTTTTAAAGCCATCTTTCCAAGTCACCCAGGTAGGCCTAAACCCTTGAAAATAGTGTAGTATTGGAAACCCCATGTGTATAGATAACCCAGATGCAATTTTCCAATATTGTTTGTAACTCTGGAAAGGGTACTCGAATGTACAATTTTTTTCTGGCTTTGTGTGGGAAGTTTTCAAACTAAGCCCTGAAAACCAGCATAGGAGGGCTAATTAGATTAGGCCTATTTGGAACCGGTAGAGACCTAGAGAGGTTATGAAAGCTTGGTGATGGGTTTAAAGGTGCTCAAACCCCTAAAGGACAAAAAAGAAACTATGTAAGCTCATGTTTCTCACCTAGAATAGGTTGGAGGAGAAAGATCCTTTGCAGAGGTACTTGGAGCCTTAGGAGTAGAGTTGGAGAATGAGGTGGAACCCTCAATAGGTAGTTAGTTGTCAAAGATCAAGTGGCTATACCTTGGAGGAAAGCCAAAGTGGATTAGACCTTGGAGGTTTGAATAGGAAAACCCCTAGCAAGTGCTCATTGGATGGGCTTGAGGATTTAGAGGGTTGAGTAAGATAAGAAACCAAGAAGGTGAATAGAACAAGCTCCAAGACTCTCTGCATCAAAGTGGTATCAGAGCCACCCTTTGAAAGATTTGGTGTATGTCAGACTATGAAGAATCAGAAGCAAGTTCAATGCCTCCAAAGGCTATGATTCCAGAAGCCATCCGACAGATGGTGGCAGAGATGATAAAAGGATTGAAGGATGTAGAAGGAAGTAAAGGAACTAGAGATGTTAAGAAGGATAAGGGGAAGGTTAAGATAGAATGGGTAGATGAGATAGATGAAGAAGTGGAAGATGGAGAGGAACAAGCAGTAGTAGCAATGCCTCAAGACCAAAAAATATTCCTGGATGCAGTCAAATCCATCTCCAAAGATAACTTGGATGGATTACCTACCTATGAAGGAAATATCAATGGAGAAGAGTCGCTAGATTGGATAGAGGCTCTAAATAATCATTTTGATTACAAGGAGGTAGTAGAGGAGAAAAGAGTTAATGTGGCCAAGTCAATATTGAGAGGATCAACATTAGTTTGGTGGAATATGATGCAAGAAGAAAGGATACAAGAAGGTAAGAAGAAGATAACTTCATGGGAGCGTATGAAGATAAGGCTTAAGGATCAATTCCTATTAGGGGATTATGAAGTTCAAATCCATAAGAGATTGCAAAATTTGAAACAAAGGGAGTTAGATGTCAATTCATACACTGAGGAATTCCACAAACTCATTTTGAGGGCTAGGAAGCATGAGAATGAAGTGGAGAAGTTGGCTAGGTACATGAATGGCCTTAGACAAAACATACAAGATGAGATAAGTATCCTCACACCAGACACTGTAAATAAGTTTTTTCAATTGGCATTAAGGATAGAGGAGAAGATCAAGAGGAGAAGTGAGCAAAATTAGAAACATAGAGGTGGTAAAAACTTCAGAGGTAGAGGAACCTTTGGTAGAGGGCAGAATACATCAAGAAATGAAGAGCAACAAAGCCAAGAAGGTAGTGGGGACTCACAAAGAGGAACATTTAGAGGAAGAAGCAATTTTAGGGGTAGGTTTGGAAGCTCGGGAAGAGGAAATACAGTCTTCACTGGTGGGTGCTATCACTGGAATCAAGTTGGACATACCATGAGTAGGTGCCTGAGAAAAGCCTCAAGTTGAACAAGCTCATACATGGGTGAAAGATGGACTCAATTGGTGCAAGAGGAGGACACTCAAAGTGAGACCTCTCTAATCAGTAAGGCAAGGCCAGTGATAGATGGAGAAAAATTAATGATGAGAAGAACAATGCTCAAGATAACCCAAGCTCAAGAGCCACCACAGAGGAAAATTTTGCTTAGGACCACTCCTAAGTCACACGAGAAAATTTGTAAGGTGATTGTGGATTCAGGTTCCAGTGAGAATATTGTCTCAGTTGAAATGGTGGATAAACTCAAATTGAAAATATTGTCTCACCTCACTCCCTACAAGGTATCATGGCTCAACTAGGGTCAACATGTCTTAGTTAATGAAAAAGCATGGGTGGACTTTCAAATTGGTGAGTATAAAGACAAAATACTATATGACATATTGGCTATGGATGCTTGTCATTTGTTGTTGGGCCATCCATGGCAATATGATGTGAGAGCCAGTCATAATGAAGAAAAGAACAGTTATCTAATCACCAAGAATGACAAAAGTATTAGATGGATCCATTACCTGATCCAAAGGAGGAAGAGAAGGTAGGATCAAGTGTGATGCTGATGAGGGGTAAAGAGTTCCTTAAGGTGTTAAAGCAAGAAGGTCATCAAGGCCATGCTATAGTGTTGAAGCCTAAAGATGAAGCGAAGGCAGATCCAATGAGTGAAGTGCCTCAAGAAGTGCAAGGCCTACTAAAGAAATATGCAAAAGTTATAGGAGATGATATGCCTAATTCTTTGCCTCTAATGAGAGATGTGAATCATCAAATAGACTTGATACCACGGGCAAATCTACATAACAAAGCAGCTTATAAAATGACACCTAGTTAAAATGAAGAGATTGCCAAAAATGTGCAAGAACTCTTGGACAAGGGGTTCATTAAAAAGAGTTTGAGTCCATGTGTTGTTCCTACTGTATTAGTGCCTAAAAAAGGAGGAAAATGGAGGATGTGCATTGACTCAAGAGCAATCAATAAGATCACTATAAGGTACTAGTTTCCCATGCCAAGGATTGAGGACCTATTGGACAATTTAGGTTGAGCAAGCTACTTCACAAAGGTGGACTTGAAGTTTGGTTATCATTAGATAAGAATCAGACCTGGTGATGAATGAAAGACAACCTTTAGAACCAATGCAGGCCTATATGAGTGGTTGGTGATACCATTTGGTCTCATCAATGCACCTAGTACCTTCCAAAGGCTCATGAATGAAGTCTTAGTTGAGTTTATTGGTAGATTTGTTATTGTGTATCTTGGTGACATTTTAATCTTCAGCAGGTCCAAGGAGGAACACCTTAAGCATGTGGAGATGGTCTTGAAGAAGTTGAAGGAGGCTCAACTCAAGATCAACCTTGAAAAATGTGAGTTTTTGAAAACAAAGCTATTTTACCTTGGTTTTGTTATTTCTCAAGGACGTTTAAAGATGGATCCAAGTAAGGTTGAAGCAATACTTAATTGGCCTATACCTAGGGGCATAAGTGATGTTAGGAGTTTTCATGGAATGGCATCTTTTTATAGGAAGTTTGTGAGAAACTTTAGCCATGTTTGTGCTCCTATACTCAACACCATCAAAGGAGGGATTGAATGTCATTTTAAGTAGACAAAGGAAGCCAATAAGGGATTTGAATTGTTGAAGGCTAAGATAGCAGAACTGCCAACCCTTAGATTGCCTAATTTCAATCAGTTGTTTACAGTAGAATGTGATGCTAGCCAAAGGGAAATAGGGGCAGTTTTAAGCCAAGAGGGTCATCCTATAGCCTTATTCTCTGAGAAGTTAAATGAAGATAAGAAAAGGTACTCCACATATGACTTGGAATTGTATGCAATGGTATAAGTATTGAAGAAGTGGCATCATTACTTTATGCCCAAAGAGTTTGTAGTTTTCATTGACAACCATGCCCTTAGTTTCCTCAATGGGCAAGAGAAGTTGAACCAGAGACACCTAAAGTGGTTTGAATAACTATAATCCTATACCTTCACTATTAAGCACAAAAAGGGCACAACAAATAAGGTAGCTGATGCATTGAGTAGGAGGGTCATGACTATGTAGGAGATACAATTGCAAAGTGTGGGTTTGAGTGAGTTAAAAGACCTCTACAAGGATGATAAGGATTTTGTAGAGATATATAGTGTTTGTTCTAATTTATCTAACACCTCTCATGTCTCTTATTTAGAATATATGATACAAGAGGGTTTGTTGTTTAAATGACATCTTCTTTGCACACCCCAATTCTCTATGAGACAAAATATTATTCAAGAAAAGCATCAAGTAGGTCTAGGAGGTCATTTTGGAATAGATAAGACTTTGGAGCAGGTTGGTAGGTTTTACTATTGGCCCAAGTTGCAATCAGAAGTAAGAAGGTTTGTAGAGAAATGTACAATTTTCCAAAGAACAAAAGGATCATCATGTAATGTAGGTCTATATCAACCCTTGGTCATACCTCAGAGACCTTGGGAATGTTTGAGCATGGATTTTGTGTTAGGCTTGCCAAGAACTCCAAGGGGATTTGATAGTGTGTATTTGGTGCTAGATAGGTTCAACAAAATGGCGCATTTTATCCCTTGCAAGAGCACCAATGATGCCACCTATATTACAGGCCTCTTGTTCAAGGAAATAGTTAGAATTCATGGTCTTCCAATCAACATTGTTAGTGATAGAGATGTGAAGTTCCTAAGACACTTTTGGAGGAAACTTTGGAGGAAGTTGGGCACCACGTTATCCTTTTCATCTGCCTATCATCCTCAATCAGATGGTCAAACAGAGGTAGTCAATAGATCACTGGGTAACTTGCTAAGATGTCATACAAAACAACATGGGCAGACTTGGGATTTAGTACTCGGTCAGATAGAATATGCATACAATGACTTAGTGAACCAAAGCATAGGTAAAAGTCCCTTTGAGATAGTGTATGGATTTCATCCTAGGGGTATATTAGAGCTTAGATATCTCATCTCTATGGCACCTAAGAGTGCACAAGGTGAGAAATTTGCAGAAGGTATTAAAGAAGTGCATGATAAGATAAGACAGTCCTTACAACAAAAATACAAGTAGTATAAGGTGCATGCTGATAAAACAAGAAGGAATGTGCAATTTAAAGTTGGACACTTAGTGTTAGCATATCTAAGGAAGGAGAGACTTCCAAAAGGGAAGCCTACCAAGCTAACGATGAAGAAGATTGGACCTCTCAAGGTGGTGCACAAATATGGAAAAAATGCATATGAAGTTGAACTCCCTCCCACCTTGGCTATTTCTCCTATCTTTAATGTATGTGATCACTATCCATACAAGGGAGAGTCACAAACAAATCAGTTGGACATATCATCACAGGTTAATGAAGATTGAGTGAGGGATTTTTCACCAAGCCAACCGATCAAGTTGGAGAGTATCTTGGACACCAAGGTAGTAAAGAAGACAAGAGAGTCTACAAGCATTATCTTGTCAAGTGGGAAGGGTTACTTGATTCAGATGCTATGTGGATGTCAAAATTAGATATACTTCAACATGGAGTGGAGATTGCAGACCTCTTAACTCAAGGGACTTGAGTTCTTTGTCCCAGGGGAGTATGGTGCAGGGAACCTAACACTCCAAGCATGCAATTTTTGTTTTCTTATAATTTTTGTGTGTTTTTTTTTATGATGTAATAATGGACCAACCATTTGGGACTCAATAGAGCCATGGTTGAGTTGTCCAAGTTTTGATTATGTCATTTGTGTTCAAGATGCTATCAACCTAGGAAGTTGTAATGCTAAGGTTGATCACAGGAGTAGTACTCTTGATCATTGTCAACATGTAATAGGGGTCTATTGCATTGTGTTTAGGTCTTCTAGGATGCTTGAGGGCCTTCAGGAGCCTTGGAATGCACTAGAATGAAAAGTTGCATTTCAGGTGTCAAAAAGATGTAAAAGTTGTTGAGCAACTTTTTGCTAAAGTTGCATTTTTTATGATTGGCGTTGCAAGTTGGTTGACCCAACTAAAAAATCAACATATAAGCCAAAATATACTTCATTATATGGGTTGGAGAATCTGGAATGCAAGAACAAGTTTTGTGTTTTCAAGAAATCTTCTCTTTTCATCATTTTTGACAGTTTTTCCTTACTTTCATTGCATAGTACGGTCCAGTATGGACTTGATTGTAGAATATCATTGTTGGGAATGAGTTTTTGTTGAATTTACTTTCCAGCAAGGTAGATTAGTAAGCTTGTTTGTGTTTATTTGCAGAGATCTCATTCATTCTCTCAAACTAGTTGTAAAACCCTTGCAAAGTAGGGATTAAGAGCAAAATGGCTCTAACCTGAGCATCCTGTTGGGACCTATAAAAATTTTGAGATTTTGAGTGGCCCATTTCAAAATTCTGCTCTGCACTTTCTAATGGCACTTGATGAATCTGTTATCACTATTTCAAATATGTTGAAAATCTTGCCTTTTAGCTGTTGGAGTCTGTCGAAATTCAGAATTTGACCTTTGCCTGCAAGTTTGTGGTTCTGAGGGTTTAGGGTTCTTGCTTTTCCATGAAAACATTTAGAAAAAATGAAACCTTTGTAGTGCACTATTGTAATTCATATTGAACTTCAACCCTTGAACCTTTTTGGTTCAAGGTTCAAGGTTCAACCGTTTCTCTTGCGTGAGTTGCGACTTTGTAATGTGAGGGCGTAAAAATTTAAAACCTGCAGGCAAATTCTTTTGGCAAATGTATCGCCAAATCCCCTACGTCGTACATGGGAAGAAAAGAAACTCCAATACAAATGCAATCAGCCTTTGTAAAGCATTTCTACTTGGGCGCCAAACTGGGTTTACAAAAGAAATGAACTTTCAAGGCGGAGTCCATTTATCCCACATTGGCCGGACGAAGGAAATTTGTTGTATTTAGATGCAAAGCTCCATGCATATTAAGTGACAAAGCTTATGTGATTTTGGCAAGTAGCAGCTCAGAACTGGTGGGCCCCCTACGTGCATCTCAAAGTACCCAAATTTTGCAGTGGAAAGGCAAAATAACCAGCGAGCAAGTCAAGTAGATCAACGGTGATCGCAAAAGATCCAATGGCCATTGCTATAACGCCATGTGAAAGTGCTTGACTGTTAATAGCCGCGACTTGGCGACTGATGAGATGGCAGACAAGTGACAGACACATGGTGACATCGTGGCATAAGAAAGAGCTACTCAGAGAGGCTAAGAGTCAAGCAGATCAAGGAAGATCAACAACCGGGTGAAATGATCCAACGGTTGTCGCCATGTCGCGATGGGAAGATGATCACCAAGTATCACCTATGACTTGGCGACAAACCACTAGCGGTGAACTATGGCCAATAGTTAATACAAGTGGTTAAGGCAGACAGTTATGAGGTGGTTCATTCCAGCAGTTAGTGGAGGTCATGCTAAGGTGTCATGATGGAGACCTCGAAACCAATCGAGGGGTGCCACATGGCATACAAGTGGCGCCGAGGTAAACTCTGAGAAAATCATGAGGTGCCACGTGGTGAAACATAGCTGATGAGGTGGGAGGTCCAGTGGTGACGCGAGGAAGATAGGTGGCGTGTCATCAAAATGAACATTGAGCAGACCTTGGCTTCAATGGACCTCTAAATGGACTCACCGAAGGCATCAGTTTCATTGACATGAAAGGTGTTGATGAAACTAGGGTTTCAATAAGACATAAAAAAGGCTAGCCGAAGAGGAAGTTTGGCTAGAAGACTGATGCCGAAGAGACCCGATAGATAGGTGATGCCCAGGTAGATCTCATAAACAAATCAGGGAGTGCCACGTGATGACAAGTAGTAGATCAGCCATGGTTCATGGTCGGGCAGATCAGGGAAGATCAAACAGTGATGCAAAAGATCCGACGGTGGTCACCATACTACAATGAAAAGATGCCCGCTGAGTTATCATCATGACTTTGCGACTAAGCATGTGTGGAAATGGAAAGCAGTCCAGGCATTAAGAACTGAGCAGGTTTGTCCCAATCTAACGATTGTTGCTATACTGCTATGCAAAGGTGCCCAATGGTTATCCCCTGCGACATGGCAACTGATGATGTGGCAATTGAGGTGGTCGTCTAGATGAATTCAAAGGTAAATCAGGATGTGCCATGTGTTAGGCCCACCAGAAGAGAAAGTGATAGAGGGAGCTACTCAGGTGAGGTAAAGGCTAGGGAAGTCAAGGCAGATCAACAGTGATCCGACGAGATCAATGGTTGTTGCCAAGTTACAACAAAAAGTTGCTTGATGGCTAATAGTCTTGACTTGGCGACCAAGTGGTGGGGCCCAATAGAAAAGAAGAAAATTCGGGAGTAAATAAAGAACAAGCAAGTCCAAGGGAGATCAACAGTGGTCATTATTTCATAGTCTGAAGATGCACGATGAATATCCATCGCAGATCAACAACAAGGAAGAAACAGAGAGCTTCATTCTGACAGTGAGTCTAGGTGGTGCTGAGGTGGTAAAATAAGGACCTCGGAAGCAATCTAGAGGTTCCAAGTGGTAGATATGCATGGTAGAGATCTACGCGGAAAGATTCAAAGATTTAAAATATAATTTCAGACTGTGGTGAAAAGGCAAAAACTTAAATGACCGACTTGCAGAGGGATTGATGACTAAGGGAATATTTTTTGCCCGATATATAAGTGTTATATATTGTTGGAAAGCTCTCAATCTGAGGAATCTATTTCTATAGTCAAGTGTAACCCACAAAAAGTATTTTTGGGGTAGTTACCTCAGGATCTTAGATTGGATTTTTTCAGTTTGTCAGAAAGATTGGATTTTCTATAGGCCAAGTTGTGTGAAATAGTTAATGCTGAAAGATAGGGTAGTTGCCCTTGTCAGAGAATGAAATCTGATTTTGTCCTCCCTTCCTTCTTATTCGATAGTCTTCTCATTTTGTAAGGGTTCCATATTTTTGTGAGCAAGGCTCCTTAATCCTAGTTTCCAATTCTGAGCTTTTTCCCAAGTTTGTAATACAGTGTCCTTCTTTTCAAGTAATAGAGTATCTTCTTGTTGTAGATGTTTTCTGTTGTAGGTCACATATATGTAAGGCATATATACAGTTTATTGGATTTTCTCTAGCCCTTCTCTTATTTTCAATAAATCTAGTCTTCAAAGGAGTTTGCGTTTGTCCTCTCAAAGTGGGAGTGTAATGGGTGTTCTTAGGTATTCTTCAAGGAAGAGTTTAAATTCTATGAACAATCATTTTGAATTTAGGATAATGTTTGCATATGTATGATCCTCTGTTTGAGTTTAGAATGTATAAATTTCAGGCATTAATACAGGAATATCTTTTTCAATAAATTGGATTTGCAATAGAGGTTTTCATTTGCAGTTTGATGTATGACTCCATGCCCTTGGACAAAGCACTAGTCTTGCAGATTTTGGGGGATTCTCAGAGAGTTTTAAAATCAAATATCCCTTTACTTTTGTGTTTGTAGTTTTAATTTGTTCCACCTATCTCACGCTTCAACTTAGTTGAGATGTCAATGTAGATCCAACCCATCTACAATAATCTCCTAGTTGTTAATCCTTATGAGATCTATCTTATTTGGTTGATACTATCATGTATGTAATAGGTTTGATTCAATGCATCAAAGGTGATAGAGTTCACCTAGCCTGCTCAATACTACACTAAGTTGATGTTGCTCAATTCCATCAACTCACCAGGCCTAGTTGCTTTCTATACCTCCAAGTCCCTCTCAATCTCTTCTAGGGCTTGATTCTTGTCCTTACTAGGGTGTTTGCTTCAGGTGTTTTGGTTAGGAACCCTATCAATCCACTATGCTTCTCAGGTGCTCAATTCTGGCCTCTTAGCCCCAACTTGTCATAATGACCTCCATTTGTTATGAGATGTTGCAGAGGTGTAATGAGGTCTTCTAACATGTATTTAGTGCATATGGAGTCCATTGGTGGGTTGCAACCTTTAGATTTCTTATCGGTTTCACAATCTTGCCCGGAAAAGGGCTACAAGGGATTAGGCCTAATTAGGCCTCCAAGACCAGTATTCTAGGGCTTGGAGGAAAATGACTCAAAGAACTCCCAAATAATTTTAGCTTTCCTTCAATGATATACCCATCCCTAAGAGATTTTTGTGGTTTTAGGCCCTGGTCTAATCGTACAAGGTATGAACCCCAAAATGAGGGTTTGTAGGGTTTTAAAGGTCTTTGACCGACAGAGAGTAGGCAAGTTGGGGTTTTTCTATCAAATGGATTTTTCAAGACTCCTCCTTATACATAAAAGTCTTCCCCAACTCCATGGAACCCTCCAAACTTAGAAATAATGATCTTACATTCACCCCTACACTCTTTACCACTTTTTCATCTCTTTATCTCTAGTCGGGTTGCTCCCGCACTCGCCTAGAATGAGGTGACAGTCATACCCAAATACTTCTTCAACACTTGAACCTGCATATTTACAATGTATAGGAGGTTTCCAACCATGCCCCAACTAGCTATGATGGCAGCACGTGTGGGACTCATGGGGTAACCATATTTATAAGGAAATTGCTATTTACAAGCCAAAACTGGCTACTTGTGAATCAAATCACCAAAGTAGTAGTAAATGCTAAATAAAAAGCTTGAAAATGAAAATCCTACTCTGCAACACACTACCAAACCTCAATCCATTATTAGATTCATGGATTTAATCCATTAAACCTTCAAAGAATGCAGAAATTATCAAAAACAATGAAAAGTGCAGTCCAAAATCTTGTATTTTGATTATTGCTTTCAAAATCCAAGTACACCAACCTTGGTAAATTTGAAAGAGAGGGTTTATATATCCTTCCCATGTGTGGAGTCCTTCCATGGCATTGAGAAATCCCTAGCTTCAACGTTGAACCAATTTCAGGACAAAAGTTGTCATGACAACTTTTTGCAACTTTGTGTTTTTTACATTTTTGATCTCTCCAACCTAAGAGACCCATTATTAGTCATCACATATGACATTTCAAACATTCCTAAGACCTATTTAACCCTCTCTAAGGTTTTTGTCAACATTTGACACTTTTGACCAACAAGAGGCCAAAAAAACTACTCAAATACACCACTTGCACAAAAATGCAAACCTAGGTAAAATGAACTCCACCTAGGACTACATTGAAAAATTACATACTATTAGACCCTCCTAGAGTCCTTATTTACCATGGAATTGGCTAGGGTCAGTACAAGCCAAAATTTGTAAAACAAGAAAAACTGGGACCTAGGTGCTCCTGCACCATTCTCCCTAACAAAAAGAGATCATGTCACCTCTTGAGGAATAAATGTTGGACCAATTCCAATATTTTGGAACTCTGACTCCATCACCCATGTAGCCTCAGCATCTTCCATACCCTACCATTTAATGAGGTGCTCCCAATAGGCTTGATGCCTAGTCTTCTTGGCAATTCTTGAACTTAACACATTCTCGGCCTTAGGATGAGGCTTGGCTAGTAACTGAAGGTTATGCACATCATCTCAAACTTTTGAGTGACTTCAATCTGCACCTTGGACTGGCCCCTTGTATGTAACCAAGTCTTCTATGTTAAAAACCGGTGACAAACCAATGTCACTAGGTAGATCCACCTTGTATGCATTTTCACCATACTTAGCTAGAATGGCACACAGACCTATCCTCCTCATTTGCAACTTGTTTGGCACACCTTTCTATAGCCTTTCTTTTTTCAATTGCACCATTACAAGATCTCCCACTTGAAATTGTAGATTTCTCCTCTTTTCATCAACTTTTTGTTTGATTTTGCTTGTGTTCTCCTTCAAAGCTTGCCTAACTGATTCATGGACCTCCTTCATGCATTGAGCAAAGTCCTCTACATATCCACTTCTGATTTCTCCACTTCCTAAATCCCTCAACTCAAAAATGCCTCTTGGATGCACACCATAGACTACTTAGAAAGGGCTTTTACCGGTAGTCCTATTTATGGTGTCATTGTATGCATATTCAGATTGCGAAAGTAGTTGGTCCCATGTTTGCCCATACTCCTTGGTAAGGCACCTCAATAAGTTTCCTAAACTTCTATTCACCACCTCGGTCTACCCATCTATTTGAGGATGGTAGACTGATCCAAAACAAAGGTTTGTGCCAAGATTTTTCCATAAGGTCTTCCAAAAATGACTCATAAATTTGGAGTCCCTATCTGAAATTATACTTAATGGTAAACCATGTATCCTTACTATTTCCTTGAAGAACAATTGAGCTATGTGACATGCATCATGAGTGGTCTTACAGGGCACAAAGTGAGACATTTTTCTAAATCTGTCCACTATGACATAAATACTATCATATCCTTGCTTTGTCTTTGGCAAACCTACCACAAAGTCCATGCTTATGCATTCCCAAGGTCTACTTGGGATGGGAAGAGGCTGATACAAACTGACATTTGTTGAAGTACCCTTGGCTTTTTGCCACACTATGCAAGTCTCCACATACCTCTTCACATCTCGATTCATCCTTGGCCAATAATAGAATCTTTGAACCAACTCTTGAGTCTTGTTGACTCCAAAATGACCACTAAGGCTGCCATTGTGTTTCTCTTGTATAAGATTTTCCCTCATTGAGCCTTTAGACACACAAAGTTGTCCACCCTTGAAAAATAGCCCATTTTGTAAAGTGAAATTTGAGTATTCACTATGGAAATTATTTTGATACTCCTTGCATACTTGGTAGGCACTTCAGAAGTCTTCATCCTCTGCATACAAATCTTTAAAACTATCCACACCTATGCTTCTCAACTGGATTTCTTGGACTGTCAAGAGCCTCCTACTGAGTGCATCAGCTACCTGGTTTTTTTGCCCTTTCTTGTCCTTAATGGTGAATGTATAGGCCTGCATATACTCCACCCATTTCATGTGTTTGTGACTATGTTTGTCTTGGGAATTCAAAAAACTCAATGCTTGGTTATCTGTGTACACCACAAATTTTTTGGGTAAGAGACATTGTCTCCATTTTCTCAATGCTTGCACTAAAGCATACAACTCAAGGTCATAAGAGGAGTATTTCCTCTTGGCATCACTTAGCTTCTCACTAAGAAGGCTACTGGTCTTCCTTCTTGGTTTAGGACAACACCTACTACAATATTTCTGCCATCCCACTCCACAATGAAAAGTTTCTCAAAACTAGGCAACACTAGTACCGGTTGGATTTCTATTTTCTCCTTCAAGGTTTCAAAAACTTTGTTTGCTGCTTCATCCCACTGAAACTTGGCCTTCATACCACCTCGAATGGTGTCTATCATTGCGGCACATATAGCACTGAATTGCCTAATAAACTTCCTACAGTACTTGGCTAATCCATGGAAGCTTCTCACCTCTGTTGCTAATCTAGGATTAGGCCAATTTACAATGGCTTCGACCTTTCTTGGGTCCATCTTGAGGTTTCCTTGAGACAACACAAACCCAAGATAAACTAACTCATTCTTGACAAACTCACACTTATCCAAATTCATGGTTATCTTTTCATCATACAATCTTTGTAATACATCTTGCAAATGACTAATATGTGCTCCTCTATCCTTACTGAAAATGAGAATATCATTAAGATATACTACCCAAAATTTACCTAAGAAGTCCTTCATCACCTCATTCATGAGTCTCATGAAGGTGCTTGGAGCATTGGATAAGCCAAATGGCATTACAAGCCATTCATAAAGACATTCAGTAGTCTTAAATGCAGTCTTCCATTCATCACCCTCCTTAATTCTAATTTGATGATAGCCACTCTTGAGGTCAATCTTGGTAAAGTACTTGGGTTCCCCTAAACAATCCATTAGGTCTTCTATTCTAGGAATAGGGAACCTATATCTGATGGTAATCCTATTTATGGCTCTAGAATCAATACTCAACCTCCAAGTACCACCTTTCTTTGGTGCTAACACAGTAGGGATAACACAAGGGCTAATACTCTTTCTAATTAGGCCTTGATCTAAAAGCTCTTGGACTTGTTTGGAAATCTTAATATTTTGGTGAGGAGTCATTTTGTAAGCTTCTTTGTTAGGTAAGGATTCTCCGTGAATGAAATCTATTTGGTGGCTAATGGCTCTTTTGGGAGGTAATGTGGCTGGCTACCCATCACTTACAATGCCTTTGAACTTCTCCAACAAATCTTGCACTTCTTTTCATAGAACTTGCTGCTCTTTCTTGCCTTACTCTTCAAGCTTCATTACTAGTGCAAACCCTACACCTTCACCTTCCTCAAGTGTCTTCAAGAACTATTTTTCAATCACCAAAAGAACATTAGGATCTGCTGCCCTTTTTTCACCTTCCTCAAGGATAGACTAAATCTTGAATGTGACTCCATCTTTCTTGAATGAGTATGCATTCTTGGCTCCATCATGGATAGCTTGTCTATCAAATTTCCATGGTCTTCCTAAGAGAAGATGGTATGCATCCATGGGCAGGACATCACATAGTACCTTGTCCATATACCTTCCAATGGTAAAATCCACCCATGCTTTCTCATTAACCAGAACATGTTGGCCTTTCTTCAACCAAGTGACTCTATAAGGATTGTTGTGAGGAATCCTCTACAATCTGAGCTTTCTCACTGCCTTTTTTGACACTATATTGTCTATGGATCCTAAATCACTGATTACTTTGCATACCTATCTAGTATTTTGCATTTGATCCTAAATAAGGATCTTCTTTGGCTTGGTTCTTCACTAATTGGTTCCTTGATCAAGGTTCTTCTTATCATCAAGTTGTCACCTACTTCTAAAATCTTGCTCCTTGAAAACTCTTCTTGAAGATAACTCACTCTTCTCTCACCATCTTGTGGCTTCTCTGGACACCTATAAGCTGGATCACCAAGTTGGTTACAGTGGTAATACTTCATTGTTGCAAAGTATGAGGAACCTCTACCTTGGCCACTGGATCTTCCTCTAGAGCCATTGTTTGATCCCCTTCCTCTATTGAATCCTCCTCTACTACTGCCACTATGTTGTTGCTTAGTGAGTTTAGACTCTCCTTGTGTTCTTTGTTCAGAACTTCTTCCACCAAAGCCTCCTCTATGGCCTCTATTATCCTTTCCTCTACCTCTACCCCTATTGTTGCTTAAGTCATGTCTTCTTTTTAGTTTTTCCACCACCTTAAGGGCAGGTTGAAAGGTTTGGTGGACTGTTTCTAGGCTCATTAGACTGATTTCTTCTTGGATGTTTCACCATAGTCCATTGAGATACCTAGCAACCTTGAGACTTTCTTGAACGAGTATGCATTCTTGACTCCATCATGGATAGCTTGTCTATCAAATTGCCATGGTCTTCCTAAGAGAAGATGGCATGCATCCATGGGTAGGACATCACACATTACCTTGTCCTTACACCTTCCAATGGTAAAATCTACCCATGCTTGCTCATTAACCAGAACATGTTGGCCTTTGTTCAACCAAGTGACTCTATAAGGATTGTTGTGAGGAATCCTTTACAATCTGAGCTTTCTCACTGCCTCTTTTGACACTATGTTGTCTGTGGATCCTGAATCAATGATTACTTGCATACCTTGTCCATTATTTTGCATTTGATCCTAAATAAGGACCTTTTTTGGCTTGGTTCTTCACTAACTAGTTCCTTGATCAAGGTTCATCTTATCATCAAGTTGTCATCTACTTCTGACTCTAAGGCAACTTCTGAAGTCTTGCTGCTTGAAGACTCTTCCTAAAGATAACTCACTCTTCTCTCACCGCCTTATGGCTTCTCTGGACACCTATAAGCTGGATGACCAAGTTGGTTACAGTGGTAATATTTCATTGTTGCAAAGTATGAGGAACCTCTACCTTGGCCACTGGATCTTCCTCTAGAGCCACTATTTGATCCCCTTCCTCTATTTAATCCTCCTCTACTACTGCCACTATCTTGTTGCTTAGTGAATTTAGACTCTCCTTGTGTTCTTTGTTCAGAACTTCTTCCACCAAAGCGTCCTCTATGGCATCTATTGTCCTTTCCTCTACCTCTGCCCCTATTGTTGCTTGAGTCATGTCTTCTTTTTATTTTTTCCTCCACCTTAAGGGCAAGTTGAAAGGTTTGGTCGACTGTTTTTGGTCTCATTAGACTGATTTCTTCTTGGATATTTCACCGTAGTCCATTGAGATACCTAGCAACCTTGAGACTTTCTTCCTCAACCACTTGGGATCTAAGGCTATGTTTTTGGAACTCCTCCATATAGCTACTAACATCAAGCTCTTTTTGCTTAGGTTTTGTCTCTTCCTATGGATTTGTACTTTCATTCCCTTCCAAGAGGAGATAGGTTCCTTGCCTATTTTCTTCCTCTCGTCTTGCACAAACTTCCACCATGTGAGAGAGGTGCCTCTCATCCTAGATTTGGCCACCTCGACCTTTTTTGCCTCAATTATACCTTCACATTTAAAATGATTCTCCATGCCTTCTATCCATTTTAGGACCACTTCCACTTCCATCTTGCCAGTGAAAAATGGTACTCCTTCTAGTGACTTCCCACTCAGAGCTTTCAATGCTTTGATGAAGGGTTATTGCTCCAAAATAGGATCAGGTGTGGGTACCTTATCAACCTCAGCCACCTCCTTGCCCTTCCCTTCTACTCCTTCCACTTTTACATACACTTCTTCTACCTTGGTCTCAATATCACCAAGCTTACTCTCCAATCTTTCCAATTTTTCCTTCAAGAGCCTATTCTCTTCCTCCCGATCTTCCACTTTGCTTGCCAATTTGGAATTGATCACCATGTTTTCTCCAAATGACTCTCCTTACAACAAGGACATTAACCTTACTAGCCCAAATCTTATAGGCTCTGAGACCAATTTGATAGAGTTCACCTAGCCTGCTCAACACTGCACTAAGTTGATGTTGCTCAATTCCATCAACTCACTAGGCCTTGTTGCTTTCTAGACCTCCAAGTCCCTCTCAATCTCTTCTAGGGCTTGATTCTTGTCCCTACTAGGGTATTTTCTTCAGGTGTTCTGGTTAGGAACCCTATCAATCCACTGTGCTTCTCAGGTGCTCAATTTTGTCCTCTTAGCCTCATCTTGTCATAATGACCTCCATTTGTTATGAGATGTTGTAGAGGTGTAGTGAGGTCTTATAACATGTTTTTAGTGCAAATGGAGTGCATTGGTGGGTTGCAACCTTTAGATTTCTTACTTGTTTCACAATCTTGCCCGGAAAAGGACTACAGGGAATTAGGCCTAATTAGGCCTCCAAGACCGGTTTTCTAGGGCTTGGTGGAAAATGACTCAAAGAACCCCTGAATAAGTTTATCTTTCCTTCAATGATACACCCATCCCAAAGATATTTTTGAGGTTTTAGGCCCTGGTTTGACCGTACAATGTATGAACCCCAAAATGAGGGTTTGTAGGGTTTTAAATGCCTTTAACCAGCAGAGAGTAGGCAAGTTGGGTTTTTGCTATCAAATGGATTTGTCAAGGCTCCTCCTTGTATGTACAAGTCATCCCAAGCTCCATGGACACCTCCAAACTTAGAAATGATGATCTTACATTCACCCCTGCACTCTTTACCACTTTTTCACCTCTTTATCTCCAGTCGGGTTGCTCCTAGACTCACCTAGAATGAGGTGACAATCATACCCAAACACTTCTTTAGAACTTGAACCTGCATATTTACAATGTACATGAGGTTTCCAACCATTCCCCAACTATCCATGATGGCAACATGTGTGGGACTCATGGGGCAACCATATTTACAAGGAAATTGCTATTTACAAGTCAAAACTGGCTACTTGTGAATCAAATCACTAAAACAGTAGTAAATACTAAATACAAAGCTTTAAAATGAAAATCCTACCATGCAACACACTACCAAACCTCAATCCATTATTGGATTCATGGATTCAATCCATTAAACCTTCAAAGAATGCAAAAATTGACAAACACAATGAAAAGTGCAGTCGAAAATCTTGTATTTTGATTATTGCTTTCAAAATCCAAGTACTGTTGGCATTATAACAGACAATAAGAGATTGCTGGCATTTCAATTAGGATATTGAGAAGGTTGTTGATGATTATGGATATAACTGATTAAGGATGTTTACTGTCTTAATATTATTATTTTGTCATTGATGTCAAGAAATTGATTTTCTAATTTAGTATGTTGTTGCCATATCTTAAGAAGTATGATTTGATGAGTATAAAGATGTCGGTAAAAGACATAGAAAGATTGTGATGAATAAGGGGAGAAATAAGATATTCAATGGGCAACTATTACTGAGTTAGACAATGATGAGATCATGATGTTTAGATTGTTTTGATATCCTACATATGTTATTGATTGTAAGGTTAATACTATACTATGTTACTGAGCAAGGAACCTAGTCGGTAAACCTTAAGGTTATCGCTATCGGTTAATAAAGGTGGAATGTCTACCGAGTGAAGTTTAGTATTTATCGAGTTGCAATCGAGCTATAATAGAATGCATTAAATGATTAAAAATGTTATTTAATGAAAGAAGCTAATGAGCTGGAATTGATTAAATGATTGGTATGTCATGCATGAAGTTTGTTAAGGATCTATGGCAAAGGAAGATCGACAAAAAGATTTACAGCTCATATTGAACCGCAATACCTTAGCACAAGTTCCAAGAAATGTATGCAAGTTCCAAGACAAGATAAAACATTTTCAGATCGAAGGATACATTGAACCTAGTTAAGTTTGAAGATCTGATGGCTATGATTGATCATGGGTATGTGATCAAGGAGATTCAGCGGTTAGCAATTTTTTTATAAATAAGGAATTGTTGATAAACAATGTATGTGGGCAAGTGTAAGCACAGGGATGCTACATAGTGATTACTGAGCACAGAAGCTTGAAGACCTGTTTGATTAACAGAGTATAGAGCCAAGCAGAGGGACAAGATAAGTCCTATGACTAGATTCTATTGAGAAAATAAGAATCTGCTTTAGCATTTTTGATGTGAAGTTGTAGATATATTTAATTACTATTATTCTGTGAAGTGACAGAAAATCTCTTAACCGAGTGGACTTAACAGTCTTATTTGTAAAACCCTCTAGCAAGGTGACATTCTGATTGAGTGTTTGAAACCCTTTAACAAGGTCACCTTTAACAAGGTGAATATCCTAACAGATCTGAGGGAAATCCCTTAACCGGGTCACATCTAGCAATGTGTTTGTAATCTTTAACAAGATTTACTTTTAACCGAGCATACTCTAGAAGAGTATATTTCTTAGTGGGTCCGAAATCCCACAGTGGTTTTTCCCTATTTGGGTTTCCACGTTAAATCTGGTGTTATGAGTGTTATGATGTTTATATGCTTATGAGTTTGCATGTTTAGCAGTCTTGGTTATATTGCTGAAGTACATGTTACCGAGGTTGAATCTGTTGTTTTTATGGAAGATTAATTTTGTATGATTCACCCCCCCCTCTCATCTTGTTAGCTATTGGCATCGGTACTTACATTAAGTATTAGAACTATCAATTGGTATCAAAGCTTTGGACTCTGGAAGAAAAAGTTTAAAGGTACTTGAGGAAAAGATCCAAATATGTATAAGAGGGATGCACCAAAGCTGAACAAGTCAAGCTTCTCTACATGGCAGAAAAGGATGAAGCTACACCTATCAGGAGTTGGAGAATGTGTTGTATATTATCTGGAGAATGATTTCATTACACCTAGCACCTATCCATTGACAATGGAAGAGATAAAGGCAAAGAAAGAACATATTCAAGCAATGATTGAAATAACATCTGCATTGACCGACTCAGAGTTTAATGAGCTAGAAGGCTGCAATGATGCCAAGGCAATGTGGGACAAGCTCATATCTGTGTATGGCGGTGATGAACATGTTCAAAGAGAAAAAGTGGATAGTCTAAGAGGACAACTTGAATCTACGAGGATGAATGAAGGTGAGAACATAACCTAGTACAGTACAAGACTAAAGGAGATTGTCAATCAAATCAAAGGAGTAGGAGGAACCATTGAAGAAAAAGATGTCACAAGTTATTGAAAACCCTTCTACCTACTTATGCAATCAGAGTCTCTACAATCAATGATTTGAGATTTGTACCAAATATGCCAGTTTCTTTGGATGCTACTATTGGTAAGCTACATGCATTTGAGTTAAGTAACTTTGACAACAGTGGGTCTTCGGTAAATAAAATTGAGTCTGCATTTAGTTCTTTTCATCTTGATGAATCTGATGATTACAATGATATAAAGTATAAGTACTCTAAAGGGAATCACACTGGAGCAAGTGAAATATTTCGCAAAAACATGGAGGAGGTACACAAAATTTATGAAGAAATCAGAAAACACGAAGAGTTTGAAGCACTATTAGCCAGAAGGTTACCGAGAGGCAAACGTAAGTATAAAGGAAAACTACCTTTGAAATGTTTCAATTGTGATAAGATAGGACATATGGCTTCTAATTGCCCTAACAAAAATCCAGTGAAAAGAGAGATTACCGAGATGACAAACAGAAAAATAATCATTATAGAGGACACTGAGACTTCAGAAGAAGAGATAGAAAGTCATGCCTAATAGCCGACGAGGAATCAAATAATGATAAATCAAATGAAACTGATACAGAGGAAGTAGTTTATGTGGCTATCAAAGATGGATCAGATGAAGAAAGGTATGAAGAAAAATCCCTAATATCTCACATAAATACTAATGATTCTTGGATCATAGATAGTGGATGCTCACATCACATGACGGGTGATAAACTCAAGTTTGTTAAATTAGAAGATTATGATGGAGGTTATGTAAGATTTGGTAATGATGCACCATGTCCAGTAAAAGGTAAAGGATCCATAACACTTCTTGAAAACACTAAATGTAATGATGTTTATTGGGTTGAAGGTTTGAAATATAATTTGTTGAGTGTAGCATAGCTAAACAACACAGGTTACCGAATAGAATTTCAGAAAGGAATTGTCAAAGTTCATGACAAGCATGGAAAGTTAGCTACTACCAGGACTCAAACAAAAGTTAATACATTTCATCTTGACTCAACTAGGAACAAGTGTCTTTATGCAAAGATAGATGATACCTCGTTATGGTATAAAAGGTTTTGTCATGTAAATTTTGATAATCTGATCAAAATAAGTAAGAAGCACTGAGTAAGAGGTCTACCGAGTTTGGAAAAACCTGAGAATGCTATGTGTCGACGATGCCAGATGGATAAGATGACAAGATCAAGCTTTACAAGTAAGTCCTACACTTCTAAGGGAATTTTAGATCTTGTGCACACTGATCTTTGTGGTCCTATGAAAGTTCAAAGTTATTATGGTGATAAATATTTCATATTATTTGTGGATGATTATTCAAGGATGATGTCAATTATGTTTTTAAAAGTAAAATCAAAAGCTTTTCAAATGTTTAAATGGTACAAGGCAAGAGTTGAAACTGAAACAGGAAGAAAACTGAAATGTCTTAGATCAGATAGAGGAGGAGAGTTTACCTCTGATGAGTTCAACTTATTAAGCAATGATCATGGTATAAAAAGACAAGTCTCTGCACCAAGAACTCCACAGAAAAATGGGATGGCTAAGAGAAGAAACAGATCTATTGTGTATTGTGCCAGAACCCTGATGATTGAAAAGAAAGTGCCACAAACATTTTGGAGAGAAGCAATAAGCACAACAGTTTACACCCTGAACCAAGTACAACTGAAGAAAGGAACTTTGAAGACACCATATGAAATCTTGTATGACAAGAAACCTAATGTAAGTTACTTCAAAATCTTTGGAAGTAGATGCTCTGTACACAAAGATGATAGAAATGGAAAGTTTGATTAGAAAAGTGAAGAAGGAACATTTCTTGGTTATTCTTCTAGAAGTAAAGCATTTAAATGTCTAATCAAATCATCTAACAAAATAGTAGAAAGTGCAAATGTGAAAATTAATGAATTTGCAGAAAGAAATGATGAAGGAAACTCCAAAGAACTAGAAGATTATGATGGATTTGTATATGTTCAACCGAGAAGTCCTACCGAAAAAACTGCCGAAGGAAATGACGAGAATATTTAGTTACCGAATGATGAAGAAGATCATACAGAGCCTATCGAGCCTGTATTAGCCAAGTATGTCAGAAGGAATCATGCATCAAGTCAAATTATAGGAGATAAAGATGATCCAGTAATGACAAGGAACAAACTGACACATAACACATGTTTGATATCTGAATTTGAACTGAGAATAGTGAAAGAGGCATTTAACAGTGAAGATTGGGTAAATGCTATGATAGAAGAGATTGATCAAATCAAGAAGAATGACACATGGACACTAGTCCCAAGACCGAAGGACAAAAATATAATCGGTACAAAGTGGATTTTCAGAAACAAGCTGAATGAAAAAGGTGAGGTCATTCGAAATAAAGCAAGACTAGTTTGCAAAGGTTATGCTCAAGAAGAGGGAATTGATTATGGTGAGACTTTTGCACCTATGGCAAGACTTGAAGGAGTAAGAACATTGTTGGCATATGTTGCTTACAATAATTTCAAAGTATATCAAATGAATGTCAAATCTGCATTTCTGAATGGTATATTAGAAGAAGTTTATATTGAACAACCTGAAGGATTTGTTGAAGAAAAGAATAAAGATCAAGTATGTAAATTGAACAAAGCTTTATATGGTCTGAAACAAGCACCTAGAGCATGGTATGAGAGATTGCACTCTTATTTAATCAAGATTGGTTTTATAAGGACAAGTGAAAACAACAATATGTACATGAAGAATGATGAAAATGGAATACTGATCTCAGCCATATTTGTTGATGACATTATATTTTGTGGAAATGATTCTCTATGTAAGAACTTTGGAAATGAAATGTGCAAAGAATTTGAGATGTCATTAATCAGTGAGATAAAGTTTTTAATAGGTTTATAGATACTACAAATGAAAGATGAGATTTTCATTACTCAATCCAAGTACATAAAGGAAATCTTGAAGAAATTTGGAATGGAGGATCCAAAACCAGTATGTACTCCTATGACTACCAACTGTAAACTATCAAAGAATGATGAATCTACATCTATTGATGAGACACTTTACCGATCCATGATTGGAAAGCTACAATATGTTGTTCACAGCAGGCCAGACATAGCACATGCAATAGGTATAGTTGCAAGATTTTTTGCAGATCCCAAGGAAACACACATGACAGCAATCAAGAGAATTTTCAGATACTTGAAAGGTACTGAGGATTATGGCTTAGTATATCAGAAAGGAAATGAATTTTATTTAAAAGTGTATACTGATGCTAGTTGGGCAGGCAACATTGATGACAGAAAAAGCACAAGTGGAGGAGCTTTCTTTTTAGGAGAAAGACTAGTGAGTTGGCTTAGCAAGAAACAAGGATGTGTTTCAGAGTCAACAACAAAAGTTGAATATGTTGTTGCAGCACTGAAGTGTACCAATATAGCATGGATGAAACAACTGTTGGAAGGTATAAATGAGAAAGTTACCAAGTGAGTAACTATATTCTGTGACAATACTAGTGCCATTAATATTTCAAAGAATCCTGTTATGCACTCTAAGACAAAGCACATCTCTATCAAATATCATTATCTTAGAGAAGATGCTCAAGAGAAGAAAGTGGTGTTGGAGTATGTTGGCACAAAGGAACAAATAGCATATATCTTCGCCAAGCCACTACCAAGGGACACTTTTGAGTATCTCAGAAGCAAGTTAGGGGTCCTACCCCTATCTTCTACTCACTGTCCGAGTTCGGTGAAAGCATCAATTCGATGAATCTACAGAATATTATGTGTGGATTGATGCTTATTTACACACTTTAGGATGTTTTATAAAGGTGTGCAGGAAAAAAATATAGGAAACAAGAATTGAAGACATAATTCTCTGATCGAGACTAAGTTGACACATAACAACAAGGAATTCACTTCTTAGGGGAAGAAATCATGTTTTAGTTCTTTTAATTTTTGGCATTGTTGTCAAAGTGGGAGAAGACTATTGTATGGGGGAGAAGTCTGATGACAAGGGGAGAGCATTTCAGAATCTCACAACAATCCGAATCAATTAGGTCAAATCAATTGGTTTTTCCATCAATGCCAAAGGGGGAGATTGTTGGCATTATAACAGACAATAAGAGATTGTTGGCATTTCAATTAGGATATTGAGAAGGTTGTTGATGATTATGGATATAACTGATTAAGGATGTTTACTGTCTTAATATTATTATTTTGTCATTGATGTCAAGAAATTGATTTTCTAATTCAGTATGTTGTTGCCATATCTTAAGAAGTATGATTTGATGAGTATAAAGATGTTGGTAAAAGACACAAAAAGATTGTGATGAATAAGGGGAGAAATAAGATATTCAATGGGCAACTATTACCGAGTTAGACAATGATGAGATCATGATGTTTAGATTGTTTTGATATCCTACATATGTTATTGATTGTAAGGTTAATACTATACTATGTTACCGAGAAAAGAAACTAGTCAGTAAACCCTAAGATTATCGCTATCGGTTAATGAAGGCAGAATGTCTACCAGGTGAAGTTTAGTATTTACCGATTTGCAACCGAGCTGTAACAGAATGCATTAAATGATTAAAAGCGTTATTTAATGAAGGAAGCTGATGAGCTGGAATTGATTAAATGATTCGCATGTCGTGCATGAAGTTTGTTAAGGATCTATGGTAAAGGAAGATCAGCAGAAAGATCTACAACTCAGATTGAACCGCAATACCTTAGCACAAGTTCCAAGAAATGTATGCAAGTGCCAAGACGAGGTACAACATTTCCAGATCGAAGGATACATTGAACCTGGTTAAGTTTCAAGATCTGATGGCTATGATTGATCATGGGATATGTGATCAAGGAGATTCAACGGTTAGCAAATTGTTTATAAATAAGGAACCGTTGATAAACAATGTATGCGAGCAAGTGTAAGCACAGGGATGCTGCATAGTGATTACCGAGCATAGAAGCTTGAAGACCTATTTGATTAACAGAGTATAGAGCCCAACAGAGGGACAAGATAAGTCCTATGACTAGATTGTATTGAGCAAATAAGAATCTACTTTAGCATTTTTGATGTGAAGTTGCAGATATATTTTATTACTGATATTTTGTGAAGTGACAGAAAATCTCTTAACCGAGTGGACTTAATAGTCTTATTTGTAAAACCCTCTAGCAATGTGACATTCTGATTGAGTGTTTGAAACCCTTTAACAAGGTCACCTCTAACAAGGTGAATATCCTAACAGATCTGAGGGAAATCCCTTAACTGGGTCACATCTAGCAATGTGTTTGTAATCTTTAACAAGATTTGCTTTTAACCGAGCATACTCTAGAAGAGTATATTTCTTAGTGGGTCCGAAATCCCACAGTGGTTTTTCCATATTTGGGTTTCCACGTTAAATCTGGTGTTATGAGTCTTATGATGTTTATATGCTTATGAGTTTGCATGTTTAGCAGTCTTGGTTATATTGCTGAAGTATATGTTACCGAGGTTGAATCTGTTGTTTTTATGGAAGATTAAGTTTGTATGATTCACCCCCCCCTCTCATCTTGTTAGCTATTGGCATCTATACTTACATTAAGTATCAGAACTATCAAGTACACCAACCTTGGTAAACATGCAAGAGAGGGTTTATATAGACTTCCCATGTGTGGATTCATTCCATGGTGTTGATAAAGCCCTAGCTTCAACGTTGAACCAATTTCAGGACAAAAGTTGTCATGACAACTTTTTGTAACTTTGTGTTTTTTACATTTTTGATCTCTCCAACCTAAGAGATGCATTCCCAATCATCACATATGACATTTCAAACATGACTAAGACCTATTTAACCCTCTCTAAGGGTTTTGTCAATATTTGACACTTTTGACCAACAAGACGCCAAAAAAACTACTCAAACACACCACTTGCACAAAAATGCAAACCTAAGTAAAATGAACTCCACCTAGGCCTACATTGAAAAATTACATACTCTTGGACCCTCCTGGAGTCCTTATTTACTACTAACTTGGCTAGGGTCAGTACAAGCGAAAATTTGTAAAATAAGAAAAACTAGGACCTAGGTGCTTCTACACCAAAAGGTATACCCACCTAGGTTTTGCAGAGCCTAAAGAGTAGAAGGATTGTTATCCTTGTGCATCTATGGGTGTCCCCCCTAGGTTTTGTAGAACCTAAAGTGTAGGAGGTTCATTAGGATCCTATTTTATGTTGTCCAAGCCCTGAAGCTTTTCATTGATTGAGATTGGCCATTTCATAGATTGATTGCAGGTGAACTTGGTTTGCTCATTTTTGAGAAAAACACATGCATTGATGGAAGCTATTGAAATCAAGTGGAATGCTTACAAGATCTCCCACTTGAAATTGTATATTTCTCCTCTTTTCATCAACTTTTTGTTTGATTTTGCTTGTGTTCTCCTTCAAAGCTTGCCAAACTGATTCATGGACCTCCTTAATGGACTGAGAAAAGTCCTCTGCATATCCACTTCCTAAATCCCTCAACTCAAAAATGCCTCTTGGATGCACACCATAGACTACTTCAAAAGGGATTTTACCGATATTCCTATTTATGGTATCATTGTATGCATATTCAGATTGAGCAAGTACTTGGTCCCATGTTTACCCATACTCCTTGGTAAGGCACCTCAATAAGTTTCCTAAACTTCTATTCAGCACCTCAGTCTGCCCATCTGTTTGAGGATGGTAGGCTGATCCAAAAGAGATGTTTGTGCCAAGATTTTACTATAATGTCTTCCAAAAATGACTCATAAATTTGGAGTCCCTATCTGAAACTATACTTGATGGTAAACCATGTATCCTTACTATTTCCTTGAAGAACAACTGAGCTATGTGGCATACATCATTTGTGGTCTTACAAGACACAAAGTGAGCCATTTTACTAAATTTGTCCACTATGACATAAATACTATCATATCATTGCTTTGTCTTTGGAAAACCTACCACAAAGTCTATGCTTATGCATTCCCAAGGTCTACTTGGGATGGGAAGAGGCTGATACAAACCGACATTTGTTGAAGTACCCTTGGATTTTTGGCACATTATGCAAGTCTACACATACCTCTTCACATCTTGATTCATCCTTGGCCAATAATAGAATCTCTGAACTAAATCTTGAGTCTTGTTGACTCCAAAATGACCACTAAGGCTGCCATTGTGTTTCTCTTGTATAAGATTTTCCCTCATTGAGCCTTTAGGCACACAAAGTTGTCCACCCTTGAACAATAGCCCATTTTGTAAAGTGAAAACTGAGTATTCACTATGGAAATGATTTTGATACTCCTTGTATACTTGGTAGGCACTTCAGAAGTCTTCATCCTCTACATACAAATGTTTAAAACTATCCACACCTATGCTTCTCAACTGGATTTCTTAGACTGTCAAGAGCCTCCTACTGAGGGCATCAGCTACTCGATTTTCTTGCCCTTTCTTGTGCTTAATGGTGAATGTATAGGCCTGCATATACTCCACCCATTTCATGTGTTTGTGACTAAGTTTGTTTTGGGAATTTAAAAAGTTCAATGCTTGGTTATCCTTGTACACCACAAATTCTTAGGGTAAGAGACATTGTCTCCATTTTCTCAATGCTTGCACTAAAGCATACAACCCAAGGTCATAAGAGGAGTATTTCCTCTTGGCATCACTTAGCTTCTCACTATGGAAGGCTATTGTTCTTCCTTCTTGTCTTAGGACAACACCTATTACAATATTGCTTGCATCCCTGCACAATGAAAATTTTCTCAAAACTAGGCAACACTAGTACCGGTTGGATTTCTATTTTCTCCTTCAAGGTTTCAAAACCTTTGTTTGCCGCTTCATCCCACTGAAACTTGGCCTTCATACCACCTCTAATGGTGCCTATCATTGGGGCACATATAGAACTAAATTTCCTAATAAACTTCATGTAGTACTGGGCTAATCCATGGAAGTTTCTCACCTTTGTTGCTAATCTAGGAGTAGGCCAATTTACAATGGCTTCCACCTTGCTTGGGTCCATCTTCAGGTTTCCTTGAGGCAACACAAACCCAAGATAAACTAACTGCTGCTTGACAAACTCACACTTAAACAAATTCATGGTTATCTTTTCATCATACAATATTTGTAATACATCTTGCAAATGACTAATATGTGTCGCTCTATCCTTACTGAAAATGAGGATATCATCAAGATATACTACCACAAATTTGCCTATGAATTCCTTCATCACCTCATTCATGAGTCTCATGAAGGTGCTTCGATCATTGGATAAGCCAAATAGCATTACAAGCCATTCATAAAGACCTTCAGTAGTCTTAAATGCAGTCTTCCATTCATCACCCTCCTTAATTCTAATTTGATGATAGCCACTCTTGAGGTCAATGTAGGTAAAGCACTTGGCTTCCCCTAAACAATCCATTAGGTCTTCTATTCTAGGAATAGGGAACCTATATATGTTGGTGATCCTATTGATAACTCAATGATGAGCAGATAGTACCAAACCAGTACTAAGAGGGCAAGGGTGGATCAGTACAGGCAGATAGAGATACCGGTTTGGAACAGAGTGCAACCAGTAAAGCTAAGAATTTCTGAGACAAGCATTAACTAGTTACTCACTTAGCTTTTCACTCAACTTGAGACTATACTACCATTTCACCCTTATGCATAAACAGGTGATCTATCATCATGTCATAATAACAACTAGCTCAACATGTTTTATTGACATGCATAAAACATAACCATCATATGCTTGACAAACAATAGCAAATCATCACAAAATAAAAGCATCACACATGACACACATATTTTTCACATGGAAACCCAACTGGGAAAAACCACAATGGGGATGAATACCCACAAGCTATTTTTGAACTCCTTGGAAGTCTGCTCTGTTAGGAGCCTTGTCCGGTTAGAGACATTACAATAGGTTCTGCTAGGAACCGATCCTGTTAGAGATCACCCGGTTAAGGGATGGCTACAATACCTGATTAAGGGTTAAACCCTGTTAAAGGATACCTTGTTAGAGGATTTTAGGAACTCAATAGCTAAAAGACTTCGAACTCAATAGCTTAGAGTTACCCTGTTAAAGGATTTACAGCAAGCCGGTTAAGGCTGCCTTATTAAGGGATTTTCCAACTATTGAGGTGGTTAGAGATCAACAGGTATTACAATGATCTGGTAACAACACTCAATGCCAATGTAGATCCACTTAAACTCCTCTTTTTGTTCTGCACTTACACTCTGTAGGTATCCCTTCTCTCCTTTTGGTCTGGCAAGAATCACGTATCCCTTCTCTTGGATACTTACACACAACTTTTGCCAATAACACTAGAAAGAGTCACAACATCGACCTTATAGAAAATAGTTAGGTCAGTAGCATAAACCCTAAACCATAAACCTAATAGGTTAAGGAATTCAAACGGTTCAATCCTGACTGTTGAGCATACTGCATTAATCTCCATCGTTTGTTTTCCATCATTTTCATGGCGGTTGATAACCCATCACACATTATCACCGTTTTATAGTCTTCTCATATTCCCAAGGTAGATAGGCAACATCTTCTTCATGCATGATCCTTCATGCACACAGGACTTGCGTGGCAACATGATCTTGTTCTTTTTTGTCATGCTAACTCATTGCACAAAGTCACTGGTTGAGCCACACAGGCTTGAAACACTTCAACCGGAAACCCTAAAGTTGAGACTACCAATCGGTAGTCATACAACACCCCCATGTGTCGATTCCCATAACCATATGTTGGTTCACCTTGAACAAGCACACTGCATCACTTTGGCACAAATGCCGGTTCACAGTGTTATACCGGTTCTCACATATGCCGGTTCACACCTCTGCAACATATTGACATCAATGACAAGATACAATGTCATTATGTCCAAATACCAGTTCACATAATGCCAACAATCTCCCCCTTTGGCATTGATGGCAATATACAAAGATATCTCTTTGCTTCACATCTTCTCCCCATTTGACAACAATGCCAAAGTCGAGGCACAAGCTTCCCTGTTCCATTATGCTACTCCCCCTGAGGAATAGCATCCTTCAACACATCAATCCAAAATAAATTTGACTATGAAATACCTGACTGATGTGGAGCATATGCTTTTAGTTCACCTGCTGAAGGGGTAGTACCCCTAATTCACCTCTTAAGTATGTAAATGTAGTCTTTGGGAGAGGCTTGGTGAATATATCTGCTAACTGCTCCTTACTGGACACATGCTCCAGTGCAATCTCTTTGTTCTGAACATTTTTCCTCAAGAAATGATACTTAAGCTCAAAGTGCTTGGTTCTAGAATGCAAAACCGGATTCTTGGAGATATTAATTGCACTAGTATTGTCACAAAATATACTTACTGGTTTAGATACAGGAACTTTGAAGCCATTCAATACATGCTTCATCCAAATTTTCTGAGTGTAGTTCATGAAAGCTGCAACATACTCCGTTTTTGCTATAGACTGAGAGATACAACTCTGCTTTTTACTTATCCAGGAGACCAGTCTACCACCAAGGAAGAATGCACCACTGGTTGTGCTCTTCTGGTCATCTACACTACCAACCGCCCAATCAGCATCTGTGAACACTTTCAAGTTGAAATCCTTGCTATATGGATACCACAATCCATAGTCAATAGTTCCTTTCAGATACCTAAGAATCCGCTTGACTGCAACCAAGTGGGATTCTCTTAGACTTTTCTAGAACCTTGCAGTAATGCAATTGCATGTGCAATATCTGATCTGCTATGCACTACATAATGCAATTTACCAATCATTGATCGGTATTCCTTCTCATCAACCAATGTTGAGTCATCCTCTTTGGATAGTTTACAACTGGTCACCATCAGTGTACCAACCGGTTTGCTATCTTCCATGTCAAAGGTCTTCAACACCTCTTTGACATACTTGGACTGAGTGATAAAGATTCCATCTCTCATCTGTTGGATCTGCAGTCCAATGAAGAACTTAATCTCCCCTATGAGTGACATCTCAAACTCTTTCTTCATCTCATCTACAAACTCATAACTCATCTTGTCAGCTCCACCAAAGATAATGTCATCAACAAATACCTCACAGATCAGGATCTGATCTCCTTCAGACTTCAAGTAGATATTGCTATCTTCACTTGTTCTCTCAAATCCAATCTTCACAAGATGGGAATGTAGGCATTCATACCATGCTCTAGGTGCTTGTTTTAGACCATATAAGGCTTTATGTAGCCTACACACCATGTCACTATCTTCAGATAGGGCAAACCCATCTAGTTACTCTATATACACTTATTCTTCAAGTACAACATTTAGGAATGAAAATTTTACATCCATTTGATATACTTTGAAGCCTTTAAAAGCTACATATGCTAGAAGCATACGCACTCCTTCCAATCTAGTTATAGGAGCAAAGGTTTCACCATAGTCTTCTCCTTCTTCTTGGGCATATCCTTTGGACACCAGTCTGGCTTTGTTTCTAATCATTGTGCCATCCTCATTCAACTTATTTATGAAGACCCATTTGGTACCAATGAAATTTTTGTGCTCTGGTCTGGGTACTAAGGACCATGTACCATTTTTCTCTATTTGGTCAAGTTCCTCTTCCATTGCCTTGATCCAGTCTTCATCCTTATGTGCCTCTTTGAATGTTTTAGGCTCAAATTCAAAGATCATGCATGAGTTTTCTCTGACTTTTCTTCTTGTAAAGATTCCTATATCCTTATCTCCTATGATCTACTTAGGATCATGATTCAGCTTGACATACCGAGGAATGGTCTTGATAGATTCCTCTTGCTTTTCTTCTTCATCCTCATCTCCATCAGTATCAGCATCTACATTTGCTGGCGTAGGAACACTATTACTAATACTCGATTGACTGACAACTAGTTCCTAGAAGGTTGCAACTGGTTCACTTACCGCTTGCTCATTACCGGTTTCCTCAGTTTTCTCAGAGGATTCATAAACTCTTACATTGATGCTTTCCACAATTCTCTGAGTCCTGTTTTTGAAACACTTGAGAGCTTTTCTCTTGGTGGAATATCCTAGGAATTCTGTGGGGGAAAAAGTGACACTAAGCAAACATGCCCTAATCTCACTTTCAATCACACATTTTTGGAATACGAAAGAGCCTAGAGGTATCACACAATTGGCTACTTCTTTTTGTGGAAGAGAGAGCCACGGGCTACCTATTAGGATTTCTATTCCTTTGTTGTAATTGAAAGATAAAATGATGCAAGTTCAATCCCTAACCCCAAAGTGCAAGTATGAACTAATAACAAGATTGTAGAATTGAACTTAAACAATGGAAAGCTGTAAACACAAGGACAAGACAAGAATTTAAATGCATACCTGGTGTTAAAATCTGAGTAAAAATGTTCAAGACGGGGGCGTGGGCACCACTGTCTTGATTCTGCACCTGAAACTATTGTTTTGCAACCTGAAAAGCTGTCTGAAAAATGGTGAAACTTGTTGTCTGACAAAAGGACCAGGGCGCCCAGCGCCCCTGTCCCAGGGACCAGGGCACCCAGCGCCCCTATCCTGGTAGGACCAAGGCACCCCATGCCCCTATCCTAGTCTTTTTCTCTGCAATTTGGTGTGAAGTTCCATCTCAATCTGCTTCCATCGGAAAGGCAACTTGCGGCGTCGTCTGAATCCCGAAACCTGCACTTATATCTGAAAAGGTATGGTGGGCGGCTATATAGGGTTTTGCCTTAGTCAAACCCCCGCTTTGGTGGTTTCCACCTCCATGAATAGCCAAGTTGTATTGTAAAATTAGTGTGTGTGCAGACCTTGTGTGTGTGCAAGATCCTAAAATGCAAGTAAGCAAACTAGAGCAACCTAGAAAGTAAACCCTAATTGCTTGCAAATGATAATGTAAATGCTCCAAATCGAGATGTAAAGAGATCTAAAGCATGAATATAAGTGATATAATGAGGCTTATGCAAAGACATGAAAACAACATGAAATCATACCCAACCCCAAGGGAGGGGTACAAGCCAATCTTCAATCGGTGATCCCCTATTGCTTTTCAATGTCTTCAAAGCCCAAAATGGATGAATGAAATTGATGAATGCTTGATGGATGGATGTTGAATGTTGTTGAAGTCTTCAAAGATCTTCTCTTTCACTGCATAGAAGGCCCTTGAAACCAAAATTCATCCCCCTTCAAATGAAGAAAGAGAGCTCTTATATATGAAACCCTAGGTCTTAATTTCAACTTTTGGCCGACCTAGAGATTGAATCTCCCACCAATATCTTGGGGTTAAGCTTTATTTTATGATTGGATCGCGCTCCTAAAATTTTGGGAAAAATGTCCGGGACCGTGTGCACTCCGGGCGCCATGGTCCTAGCAACTTTTCACCAAATTTTCAGGGCCGTCGGATATGATGATTTTAGAGAGAATCCCGAAGTTACAGCTGATTTCGAGATGTTTTGACCCCCAAAATCAAGCCCCCAAGTTCAAAATAGGACCTAATTAGGGTTTTTGATTAAATGATATATTGGAGGAATAAAATGAAAGGGGCACACTTTAATGAAAGGGCCCAACTTTATGATGTGGAAGATGATGAAATAGAACCTTAGACCTAATTAATTTGATTAATTAAGTGCTAAAGGGAAAATGCAATGCAAAATGCAAAATGCGCCAAGGCGGGTGCTAAACTAGGTGTGAAATTGTACCACCCTAGCAAGTGCGTACAATTTACGACGCTACATTTAGCCCCCACTTTAGCGGTCATATGAACACTACGTGCATATGCAAGCTAAAGTACAGAAAAAGTAAACATTATTTGAAAAAGTATATATCCATAAGTCTGTCGAACGAAGCCCCCAGCGGTATCTGCAGTACACAGTTAGGAACCGCACCCTACAAAACACACGTTAGATCACAAAATCACCTAATGCTTACTAAAGAAGGTGGTGAAAATTCAAGGGTAGCTATATGCCCCCCCTGTTTCGGCTTGCTAATTTTAGTGAGTTGAAATAGGGTATCATGTTTACCACTTCGAATTGTTAAAGAATATTGATGACAAATGCTCACAAGAAGATTTGATATGAGATTAGAAACTAATGGAGAATCATTTGGTAAGAAACAGGACTAAACCTCGATTCCAACACAACAAAGAGTGTGAGGATTTGAGAGTTCTCTAACACAAGATGGAAACAAAATGCAAAGAGAAGAAAAAGCAGCATGAACACACACATTGGTGATCCATGAGAAGAATAGTGAGAGAGAAAACATGGACTTCTCGCCCCTAGATCTTGTCTAGGTGATCCATGGGAAAAGGACATGGAAAACTAGCCCCTAGAGTCTGTCTAGGTGATCCATGTGAAGAATAGTGAGAGAGAAAACATGGACTTCTCGCCCCTAGATCTTGTCTAGGTGATCCATGGGAAAAGGACATGGAAAACTAGCCCCTAGAGTCTGTCTAGGTGATCCATGTAAGGGAGGAGAGTGAGAAAGTCTAGCCTTATGCCGCTAGTTCCACTCAACCTCGTGCATGTGTGTGTAAGGGAGGTTAGAAGCACATCATAGGAGTCTATGCCTGAGTATGCTACAACCTATATATGTATAGTACAAAAGCATGACATCTCGCTCTAAGAGTCTGTGCTCTGGTTCCGAGAATAATCACTTTGCATAAAAGAAAAATGGAGACATCTCGCTCTAAGAGTCTGTGCTCTGGTTCCAAGAATGACCCATTTCTCAAAAAGTGTAATTTTATAAGCAAAGTAGAACAAGGATATCTACCTTCACCACAAAAGAAGATACCCCAAAAATGAAACAATGTCATATATCCAAGCAAGAGAGTTTTGCACTCTTTAAGCAAGGATAAGATAGTTGAAAAGGGATCTCTTGTAGTATGTGTAAAGGAGATCCTTAGAGGAGAAGAGATATTTGTACAAAAGACACCTATCCCCGAGAGGAATTATCTTAGACAAATATAACATTTTCTAGAATAAGACAAAGAAGAGAATAAGAATGCAATACTTCCTTCTTTTGTGAGGTGAAAGTGATTCTTAATGAAGGATGATGCTCTTTTTAACCCAATTGGGAGAGTGAATTCATTATGGATGTATTTTACCAAGTGCAAAAGAGGTTGTAGTCAAGGACTTACACCTCTTGTAAGAGAGAATCCTTGAACAAGCAACAACAAATGCATACAAGGAATAACATCAAGTAATAAAGTTCACACCATCCACGAAATAGGAAAAAGTGGATCCTTAGATAAAAATAAGGAAAGATCATTGCCTCCCAAGGATAAGGACAATGAGAAGGACTTACACAATCTTCTAGGGAGAGATTTAGACATAAGCAAAATGTACTACATACTCACATGAGTTCATGCAAGCAAGACATTAGTGTATGTAAAATGCTCCTCACAAGAAGTGGGTAGGATAAGAAAGAGAATACACATCTTCTCCCATATCTAGGAAAAGAGGATTTTAAAGAAAAGATGATCAATATTTCCACACTATTACCCCATAGGAACAAGAGATAACATAGAAAAATTAGGCTATTATGTTGCTTCAAAAATATGATTGCACTTGAAATTGTACCATCATGAATGACAATGAGCCCCCAGTAAATGAGCTACCAATGTCACATAATGGTGAGCAACATAATAGCCATTAATGTTATTTAAAGACATGATAGACTGAATGAGGTATTTGAATATGACATGCTAAATACTCAACTATAAGTGAGATCAAAAACATGTATAAAATGATAAAAATTGAAGAAGAAAAGTCACAAGAAGTCTTAGAAGAGGGATGAGTGTAATTTATTAGAGCCTTATCCTTGGAGGAAAGGACTTTATGATGAATAGGAGATAAAGATTCATAAGTGGATTTAGAAATTTGAGGGGATTCATAAAGAGATTTGTTCATCGCCAAGATTTCCTTATGAGGGGAATGAGAGTTGATAGAAGTAGAAGATGATTTAGTTGAAGTGAGATCATCATCACTACTAAATATAGCATTCACATTGAGAGATGGTCTTTTAGATGCTTTGGTGGGCTTAGAAAGATTATATCCAAGTCCAAATGAATATTCATGCATGTTATGTTCTAAAGGAACTTTAATTCCTTGTTCATTTGCGCCACAACCATTTCCACTATAGCCACTCTTAGCCAAAATGTGAAAACCACGACCATAATGATTAGCCATTTCAGAAAGAGAAGGTGGTTTTTCATAAGACCAAGAATCAAATTCTTCATAATTAGAGGTGTGAGGAGAAGAAGTTTGAGAAGCGGCCACAAAATTATTGCTCATAGGTTCAGGTAAGACTGATTGATCTCTAGTTTCTTCCTTCTTTTTAACTTTAAGCTCTCTAGGAGGAACCCTATACTCACCTACAAAGGTGGGATTAAAATCAAGAGATCCCCAATCATCTTCTACGAGAACCTTCTCAGGATCAAAAGTAGATTCAAGTTGAGAAGAATCCTCTTCAGGAACTTCAGACTCATCCAAATAATTTTGATTATCAGAGGGTGATGATTCATCCATAGGTATCTTGTTTAACAAGTCATCAGTAGAAGAGGAAGGCTTAGAAGAACTCCCTTTGGAAGTAGATGTTTGCAAACAAGCTTGAAAATTAGTATCACCTATCAAGGTATATGTCTTATTATCATAAATAAATTTAACTTGTCTATGCAATGTAGAGGGGACAGCTTGCATACTGTGAATCCAAGGTCTCCCTAATAACAAGTTGTATGTTAGATTTCCCGACATAACATGGATAGGAGTAGGCAAAGTAACAGGTCCCACTATGATGGGTAAGGTGATAATACCTAATGAAGACTTAGCCACATTATCAAAGCCACGAATGGGACGAGAGTCAGGCTCAATAAGGGATGTATCCACATTCATCTTATGCAATAGATTAATGCTACACACATTAAGGCTAGAACCATTATCTACCAGTGTTCGTCTTATAGCAGTGTCATTTATGATAACCACAATCATCAAGGGATCATATTGATGTTGAATTTCACTAGTAGGCAACTCATCTTGAGTAAACACAATTTGAGCTTTAGGATTCATCACAGAGTTAACCAAAGACACTATATTACTAGATGTATTAGGTGGAGGAACATTCAAATCTTTCAAGGCATCTTGTAACATTCCATGATGAGCAGAAGAAGTTTGGATCAAATCCCAAAGGGATATCTTAGCAGGGGTAGCTTTAAGTTGTTCTATGAGATCATATTCCTTACCAAGAACTTGTGAAATACGAGGAGCTTGAGGAAGAATAGGTTGGGAAGGAGGAAGTGAAGTTGGGATAACTAGAGGAGGATTAGGTTGCCTATTGTTTCTTGTGTTATAGGTATGAGCAACCGCATTATAACTCTCTCTAGTTAGTTGCTTAGCATACTCATAAGGGTTCTTAGTATAATAACCTCCTTGCATAGTAATAATAGGTTTCTTAGGAGTGCAAAAAGAATCATTAGCATAACCACCTTGGACCACTAAGATAGGCTTATTTAAAGGTTGAGAATTTTGAGAAGGACAAGCACCTTGGACAGTGAAGAGAGGTTTGTTAGGTGTTTCGTTCACATGTATCAAATTGATTGAAGATGGTTTAGAGGAATGAACAAAAGTGTTGGAAGAATTGTTGATAGTCTTCTCTTGCACTAAAATCTCATCATGGATTAAATCAATTTTAGGAGAGAGACAAGGGGTAGGCATTGATGTTCTAATAGGTAGAGTAATACTAGGAAAGGTCATATCATCCTCTATCATCAAAGTATCTACATGGGGAATAAACTCTCTAGGAGAAGGATCAACATTAGTCTCTAAAGTCTCACTTTTGAGAGGGAGATCTTTGAAAGAGATGTTAACCATCTTGCTTTGAACTAGGGCTTCCTTATGAGTAGAACCAAGTTGAGGAGAGGGAGAATAATTGAGATTCAAGGAAGGTGAGAAACTATAAAGGGAGTTTTCAATCTTGATTTCATCCCCTTTGGCTAGGGTTCTCTCATGTGGAAGAGAATAATCTACACCTTCTTCTAATGGTTAAAAGGAATGTTTGAAGTATTATCAATTTCGGGAGAGGAGATAACATTGTTTATTAATTCCTCATCCTTAGGAGGGTGAGCATCAATAGATGTGTTAAACTCATCCTCTTTCCTCAAAATATGTTCAATATGATCTTTAGGGGAGAGATAATTAAGGAAATTGCTTATTATTTCATCTTCTTTCTCTAAGGGATGCTTATGGGTAAGACAAACTTTAGGAGAAGGGTAAGCATTTATCATTAATTCATCATCTCTAGTGGGAATTTTGTTGGAAAAGGAAATGCCAACACTAGGAAATGTAGGGATAATGTCATCTTCTTGCACAAAAGGATCCTCATGAAGGGAGTGTTTTTTAGGAGGAACATGAACATATTTCTCCAAAGATTCATGCTTAGGAAGGAGATCTTTGAAAGAAGTGTTCATAACCTCTTGTTGCACTAACATGCCCCCATTAGAAGGACCAAATTTAGGAGAAAATAAGTCAATGTCCATCAATACCTTTTCACTTAGAGAGGCATCATGTAGGGAAGGTGAAGTAACATTAAGAAAGGTGTTTATGATATCATTCTCTTCCTCTAGGATAGCTAAATAGAAAGGGCACATTTTAGGAGAATTGTCAAGATCACTCTTAAAGTCTTCATCCTTAGAGCATGGGAGAGTCTCAAAGGGATCATAAGCAACTATTTTAGGCACTAAAATGTTGTTATAGATGGGGGGAGGTTCTTTAGGAGAAGGAAAAATTGAAACAAGGGAAGCTAACCCATTATCACATCTATGAAATGAATGCATCATGACAACAATTTTCCTCTTTCAAATGATAACACATGCAAAATAGCAGGAAATGTTTAATTTTAACCAATGCAAGCACTTAGAATGTAGATTTAGAAAATGAAATTTATGATTCAAATGAGTTCCTAAATCAGATTTGAAATTATTGATCCCGATTAAGCTATCCACAAGTTCAACTTTGAATTGAAAAATTAGGGTTTTAGCAAAAATTTCCTCTAAATTTTTGAATTTTGCAAGAAATTAAAACTTGTAAATACGAATTTGAATTTGAAATAGCATAAACAATCAAATTTGAAAACATAAATCAGAATTAGAGAAGATTGGAATTTCACGTCGGGTTCACCAAAATGTGTGGGGGAAAAAGTGACACTAAGCAAACATGCCCTAATCTCACTTTCAATCATACATTTGTGGAATACAAAAGAGCCTAGAGGTATCACACAATTGGCTACTTCTTTTTGTGGAAGAGAGAGCCACAGGCTACCTATTAGGATTTCTATTCCTTTGTTGTAATTGAAAGATAAAATGATGCAAGTTCAATCCCTAACCCCAAAGTGCAAGTATGAACTAATAACAAGATTGCAGAATTGAACTTAAACAATGGAAAGCTATAAACACAAGGACAAGACAAGAATGTAAATGTGTACCTAGTGTTAAAATCTGAGTAAAAATGTTTGGGATGGGGGCGTGGGCGCCACTGTCCTGATTCTGCACCTGAAACTATTGTTTTGCAACTTGAAAAGCTGTCGAAAAAATGCTGAAACTTGCTGTCTGACAGAAGGACCAGGGTGCCCAGCGCCCCTGTCCTGGCAAGACCAGGGCACCCCATGCCCCTGTCCTAGTCTTTTTCTCTGCAATTTGGTGTGAAGTTCCGTCTCAATCTGCTTCCGTTGGAAAGGCAACTTGCGGCGTCGTCTGAATCCCGAAACCTGCACTTATATCTGAAAAGGTATGGTGGGCGGCTATATAGGGTTTTGCCTTAGTCAAACCCCCACTTTGGTGGTTTCTACCTCCATGAATAGCCAAGTTGTATTGTAAAAGTAGTGTGTGTGCAGACCTTGTGTGTGTGCAAGATCCTAAAATGCAAGTAAGCAAACTAGAGCAACCTAGAAAGTAAACCCTAATTGCTTGCAAATGATAATGTAAATGCTCCAAATCAAGATGTAAAGAGATCTAAAGCATGAATATAAGTGATATAATGAGGCTTATGCAAAGACATGAAAACAACATGAAATCATACCCAACCCCAAGGGAGGGGTACAAGCCAATCTTCAGTCGGTGATCCCCTATTGCTTTTCAATGTCTTCAAAGCCCTAAATGGGTGAATGAAATTGATGAATGCTTGATGGATGGATGTTGAATGTTGTTGAAGTCTTCAAAGATCTGCTCTTTCACTGCATAGAAGGCCCTTGAAACCAAAATTTGTCCCCCTTCAAATGATGAAAGAGAGCTCTTATATATGAAACCCTAGGTCTTAATTTCAACTTTTGGCCGACCTAGAGATTGAATCTCCCACCAATATCTTGGGGTTAAGCTTTATTTTATGATTGGATCGCGCTCCTAAAATTTCAGGAAAAATGTCCAGGACCGTGTGCACTCCGGGCGCCATGGTCCCGACAACTTTTCACCAAATTTTCAGGGCCGTTGGATATGATGATTTTAGAGAGAATCCCGAAGTTACAGCTGATTTCGAGATGTTTTGACCCCCGAAATCAAGTTCCCAAGTTCAAAATAGGACCTAATTAGCGTTTTTGATTAAATGATGTATTGGAGGAATAAAATGAAAGGGGCACACTTTAATGAAAGGGCCCAACTTTATGATGTGGAAGATGATGAAATAGAACCTTAGACCTAATTAATTTGATTAATTAAGTGCTAAAGGGGAAATGCAATGCAAAATGCAAAATGCGCCAAGGCGGGTGCTAAACTAGGTGTGAAATTGTACCACCCTAGTAAGTGCGTACAATTTACGACGCTACAGGATTATTCCCTCATCACATTTCGCATCAAGTTTGCTCTGGTGTTCACTTCTCGTGATGTAACATTTGCTACCAAACATTCTAAAGTAGCTAACCATAGGTGTCTTACCAGTCCAATACTCATAAGGAGTTTTATCCTTACCTTTCTTGATGAGTACCCGGTTCATTGTGTAGACTGCAGTGCTAACCGCTTCTCTCCAAAAGGTGTGAGTTGCCTTTCCTTGAATCAACATGGTTCTAGCTGCTTCAACCATAGTCTGGTTATTCCTCTCTGCTAGGCCATTCTACTGTGGAGTCTGGGGGGTAGACAATTTCCTCTTGATGCCATGTTCTTCACAGTACTTGTTGAATTCACCGAAAGTGAATTCCCCTCCTTGATCAGTTCTCAGGCACTTGATCCTTTTACCACTTTCCTTCTCCACTAAAGCTCTGAAAGATTTAAAATTTACAAAGGCTTCAGACTTGTCTTTCAAGAATGTGACCCACATCATTCTTGAGCAGTCATCAGTGAGAATCATGAAGTACCTATCACCCCACACACTTCTAGTTTTCATAGGACCACACAAATTAGTATGCACAAGATCAAGCAAGTTGTCAGCAGTGAAAGATTTACCTTTATCAGCAGTGAAAGATTTACCTTTAAAGGTTGAGGAAGACATTTTCCCCAATTGACACTCTTTGCATAAGGTATTATCCAGTTTGCTTAACACCCACAACCCTCTAACTGCCTTGATCTTACTGGCCTTTACAATGTTATCAAAGTTGACATGGTAGAGTCTCCTATGCCATATCTAGCTATCATCAAATTTAGCCATAAGACATGTACTTATATTTGCATTTAGATGAAATAGGTTACCTTTGGTCTGCATGCCAGTGGCCACCAATTCACCATCTTTTCCTTTGATTCTGCAAACTCCATTCTTGAATTCCAGAGTAAGGCCACTGTCATTCAGCTAGGCAACACTCAGAAGGTTGTGTCTGAGACCATCAACCCAGTACACAATGTCAGCACTACTCTTTCCATTCAGAGAGATGGACCCTCTGCCTTTGACCATGCATAGTGCATCATTGCCAAAGAAAACCACACCACTATCATACTCCTCCAAGGATAGAAACTTGCTCCAGTCACCAGTCAGATGGTGAGAGCAGCCACTGTCAATGATCCACTCATTGGAATTATCAAACCGGGAGACAAGAACCTTCTTGTCTGACACATCTTCTTTGACAGCAACAAACACAATATCTTCATTTTCTTCATCCTCTGACTCTTCGTCTATGACACCTTCATCAACTACCAAAAAATAGTTTCTCTAGTTTCCTCCTTTGAATTTCTTGAACCTTTCTGGTTTGTCCTTGTTGTCGCCATTAGGACAGTTTACAGCAATATGTCCTATCCGGTTGCAAGAAAAGCATTTCAAAGGAAGCTTACCTTTTTATTTTCCAGTTCCTTTAGGAAGTTTCCTGGCAAGGAGAGCTTCAAATGCCATCAAAATCTCCTCATCAACCATTTCTCTGCTCTGTCTTGGTTCACCACTAGTGCTAGCTTCTTTTCCTTTTCTAGATGGTATAGGAGAGGCTTTAAAAGCTGATTCAGTCTTTTGATCACTGCCATCAAAACTATTTAGCTCATATGCTGTCAACTTTGCTATGATGGAGTCCAAGGATACCTTAGTCTTGTCTATTGATCTTAGCTCCTAAATAGCAGCAACCCTTATTGCATAGACTGGCAATAGGGATCTCAAGACTTTGCTTACCACAGTGGAATCTTCTATTTTACCACTTGCACTCTTGATATCTCCAACAACTATTTTGATTCTTATTCCATACTGTTGAATGGTCTCACCTTCAACCATCTGCATATCTTCAAACTTCCCTCTCAGGCTTTCTTCCTTAGCCTGCTTTACATGTTCATCACCGCCATAGATATTTTTAAGAGCATCCCATACCTCTTTGGGATTTACATTGTCCTGAACATCAATAAACTCAATGTCAAATAAACTACTAATTAGGGCTTCCATGACTTGCCCATTTTCTTGTATCTCTCTCTTTTGGTCATCAGTGAGAGTATTGGTAGGGGCAACATAGATATTCTCAACATAGCTCCAGTGTTGAGCACCCATGCTTCTGATGAATATCTTTATCCTGTCTTTCCAAATACTAAAATTTTCCCTGTTAAACTTTGGACCTTCCCTCTTCATCATTTGACTAGGATCTTTACCTCAAGTGGTTAAGCTTATAACACAGAGGACCTGGAGGACGTTCTGATACCAATTGATAACTCAATGATGAGTAGATAGTACCAAACCAGTACTGAGAGGGGGGATGAATTAGTACAGGCAAAAATACAATCTTAAACCGATTTGATAGCAAACACTTCAAAAGACTGGCAGACAGAGATACCGGTTTGAAACAAAGTGCAAACGGTAAAGCTAAGAATGTCTCAGACAAGCATTAACCGGTTACTCACTTAGCCTTTCACTCAACTTGAGACTACACTACCATTTCACCCTTATGCATAAACAAGTGATCTATCATTAGATCATAATAACATCTAGTTCAACATGTTTTATTGACAGGCATAAAACACAGAACCATCATATGCTTGACAAACAATAGCAAATCATCACAAAATAAAAGCATCACACATGACACACACATTTTTCACGTGGAAACCCAACTGGGAAAAACCATGGTGGGGATGAATACCCACAAGCTGTTTTTGAACTCTTTGGAAGTTCGCTCTGTTAGAAGCCTTGTCCGGTTAGAGACATTACAATAGGTTCTGCTAGGAACTGATCCTGTTAGAGATCACCAGGTTAAGGGATGGCTACAATACCCGATTAAGGGTTAAACCACGTTAAAGGTTACCTTGTTAGAGGATTTCAAGAACTCAATAGCTAAAGGACTTTGAACTCAATAGCTTAGAGTTACCCTATTAAAGGATTTACAGCAAGCCGGTTAAGGCTACCCTGTTAAGGGATTTCCAACTGTTGAGGTGGTTAGAGATCAACAGGTATTACAATGTTCTAGTAATAGCACTCAATGCCAATGAAGATCCACTTAAGCTCCTCTTTTCCTTCTGCAATTACACTCTGTAGGTATCACTTCTCTCCTTTTGGTCTGGCAAGAATCACGTATCCCTTCTCTTGGATACTTACACACAACTTTTGCCAACAACCCTAGAAAGAGTCACAACATTGACCTTATAGAAAATAGTTAGGTCGGTAGCATAAACCCTAAACCCTAAACCTAATAGGTTAAGGAATTCAAATGGTTCAATCCTGACCGTTGAGCATACTACATTAATCTCCATCGTTCGTTTTGCATCATTTTCATGGAGGCTGAAAACCCATCACACATTATCACCATTTTATAGTCTTCTCATATTCCCGAGGTAGATAGGCAAGATCTTCTTCATGCACGATCCTTCATGCACATAGGGCTTATGTGGTAACATGATCTTGTTCTTTGTTGTCATGCTAACTCATCGTACAAAGTCACAGGTTGAGCCACACAGGCTTGAAACACTTCAACCGGAAACCCTAAAGTTGAGACAACCAACCGGTAGTCATACAATGCTCCCATGTGCCAGTTCGCCAGTTCCCATAACCATATGTCGGTTCACCTTGAACAAGCACACTGCTTCACTTTGGCACAAATGTCGATTCACAGTGTTATACCAGTTCTCACATATGCCGATTCACACCTCTACAACATATTGACATCAATGACAACACACAATGTCATTATGTCCTCATACCGGTTCACATAATGCCAACACCTATTTATGGCTCTAGAATCAGTACACAACCTCCAAGTACCACCTTTCTTTGGTGCTAACATAGTAGGGACAGCACAATGGCTAATACTCTTCCTAATTAGGCCTTGATCTAAAATCTCTTGGACTTGTTTGGAAATCTCAATATTTTGTTGAGGAGTCATTTTGTAAGCTTCCTTGTTAGGTAAGGATGCTCCAAGAATGAAATCTATTTGGTGGCTAATGGCTCTTTTGGGAGGTAATGCAACTGGCTGCCCATCACTTACAATGCCTTTGAACTTCTCCAACAAATCTTGCACTTCTTTTGGTAGAACTTGCTTCTCTTTCTTGCCTTCCTCTTTAGGATTCATTACTAGTGCAAACCCTACACCTTCACCTTCCTAGAGTGTCTTCTAGAACTTATTTTCACTCACCAAAAGAACATTAGGACCTGCTGCCAATTTTTCACCTTCCTCAAGGATAGACTGGATCTTGAATGTGACTCCATCTTTCTTGAACGAGTATGCATTCTTGGCTCCATCATGGATAGCTTGTCTATCAAATTGCCATGGTCTTCCTAAGAGAAGATGGCATGCATCCATGGGTAGGACATCACATAGTACCTTGTCCTTATACCTTCCAATGGTAAAATCTACCCATGCTTGCTCATTAACCAGAACATGTTGGCCTTTGTTCAACCAAGTGACTCTATAAGGATTGTTGTGAGGAATCCTTTACAATCTGAGCTTTCTCACTACCTCTTTTGACACTATGTTGTTTGTGGATCCTAAATCAATGATTACTTGCATACCTTGTCCATTATTTTGCATTTGATCCTAAATAAGGACCTTTTTTGGCTTGGTTCTTCACTAACTAGTTCCTTGATCAAGGTTCTTCTTATCATCAAGTTGTCATCTACTTCTGACTCTAAGGCAACTTCTGAAGTCTTGCTGCTTGAAGACTCTTCCTGAAGATAACTCACTCTTCTCTCACCACCTTATGGCTTCTCTGGACAAGCTGGATGACCAAGTTGGTTACAGTGGTAATATTTCATTGTTGCAAAGTATGAGGAACCTCTACCTTGGCCACTGGATCTTCCTCTAGAGCCACTGTTTGATCCCCTTCCTCTATTTAATCCTCCTCTACTACTGCCACTATCTTGTTGCTTAGTGAATTTAGACTCTCCTTGTGTTCTTTGTTCAGAACTTCTTCCACCAAAGCGTCCTCTATGACCTCTATTATCCTTTCCTCTACCTCTGCCCCTATTGTTGCTTGAGTCATGTCTTCTTTTTAGTTTTTCCTCCACCTTAAGGGAAAGTTGAAAGGTTTGGTGGACCGTTTTTGGTCTCATTAGACTGATTTCTTTTGGATATTTCACCATAGTCCATTGAGATACCTAGCAACCTTGAGACTTTCTTCCTCAACCACTTGGGATCTAAGGCTATGTTTTTGGAACTCCTCCATATGGCTACTAACATCAAGCTCTTTTTGTCTTAGGTTTTGTCTCTTCCTATGGATTTGTACTTCATAGTCCTGAGGGAGATAGGTTTCTTTGATCTTAACTAGCATTCCCTTCCAAGAGGAGATAGGTTCCTTCCCTATTTTCTTCCTCTCATCTTGGATAAACTTCCACCATGTGAGAGTAGTGCCTCTCATCCTAGATTTGGCCACCTTGACCTTTTGTGCCTCAGTTATACCTTCACATTCAAAATGATTCTCCATGCCTTCTATCCATTCTACGACCACTTCCACTTCCATCTTGCTTGTGAACAATGGTACTCCTTCTAGTGACTTCACACTTAGGGCTTTTAATGCTTTGATGAAGGTTTCTTGCTCCAAAACAAGATAAGGTGTGGGTACCTTATCAACCTCAGCCACCTCCTTGCTCTTCCCTTCTACTCCCACTTTTACATACACTTCGTCTACCTTGGTCTCAATATCACCAAGCTTACTCTACAATCTTTCCAATTTTTCCTTCAGGAGCCTGTTCTCTTCCTCCTGATCTTCCACTTTGCTTGCCAATTCAGAATTGGTCACCATGTTGTCTCCAACTGACTCTCCTGACAACAAGGACATTAACCTTACTAGCCCAAATCTTGTAGGCTTCGATACCAATTTGATAGAGTTCACCTAGCCTGCCCAACATTGCACTAAGTTGATGTTGCTCAATTCCATCAACTCACGAGGCCTAGTTTCTTTCTAGAACTCCAAGTCCCTTTCAACCTCTTCTAGGGCTTGATTCTTGTCCTTACTAGGTTGTTTTCTTCAGGTGTTTTGGTTAGGAACCCTATCAATCCACTGTGCTTCTCAGGTGCTCAATTTTGTCCTCTTAGCCTCAAATTTTCATAATGACCTCCATTTGTTATGAGATATTGCAGAGGTGTAATGAGGTCTTCTAACATGTTTTTAGTGCATATGGAGTCCATTGGTGGGTTGCAACCTTTAGATTTCTTACCTGTTTCACAATCTTGCTTGGAAAAGGGCTACAAGGAATTAGGCCTAATTAGGCCTCCAGGACCAGTTTTCTAGGGCTTGGAGGAAAATAACTCAAAGAATCCCTGAGTAATTTTATCTTTCCTTCAATGATAGACCCTTCCCTAAGAGATTTTTGTGGTTTTAGGCCATGGTCTGACTGTACAAGTTATGAACCCCAAAATGAGGGTTTGTAGGGTTTTAAAGCCCTTTAACCAGTAGAGAGTAGGCAAGTTGGGTTTTTGCTATCAAATGGATCTGTCAAGACTCCTCCTTGTACATACAAGTCTTCCCCAGCTCCATGGACCCCTAAAAACTCAGAAATGATGATCTTACATTCACCCCTGCACTCTTTACCACTTTTTCACCTCTTTACCTCTAGTGGGGTTGCTCATGGACTTGCCTAGAATGAGGTGACAGTCATACCCAAACACTTCTTCAGCACTTGAACCTAAATATTTATAATGTACAAGAGGTTTCAAACCATGCCATAACTAGCCATGATGGCAGCACGTGTGGGACTCATGGGGCAACCATATTTACAAGGAAATTGCTATTTACAAGCCAAAATTGGCTACTTATGAATCAAATCACCAAAAGAATAGTAAATACTAATACAAAGCTTGAAAATGAAAATCCCACTCTGCAACACACTACCAAACCTCAATCCATTATTAGATTCATGGATTCAATGCATTAAACCTTCAAAGGATGCAAAAATTGACATAAACAATGAAAAGTATAGTCCAAAATCTTATATTTTGATTATTGGTTTCAAAATCCAAGTACACCAACCTTGGTAAATGTGCAAGAGAGGGTTTATATAGAATTCCCATGTGTGGAGTCATTCCATGGTGTTGATAAATCCTTAGCTTCAATGTTGAACCAATTGCAGGACAAAAGTTGTCATGACAACTTTTTGCAACTTTGTGTTTTTTACATTTTTTATCTCCCCAACGTAAGAGACCCATTCCTAGTCATCACATATGACATTTCAAACATTCCTAAGACCTATTTAACCCTCTCTAAGGCTTTTGTCAACATTTGACACTTTTGACCAACAAGACGCCAAAAAAACTACTCAAACACACCACTTGCACAAAAATGCAAACCTAAGTAAAATGAACTTCAATTAGGCCTACATTGAAAAATTACATACTCTTGGACCCTCCTAGAGTCCTCATTTACTACTAACTTGGCTAGGGTCAGTACAAGCCAAAATTTGTAAAACAAGAAAAACTAGGACCTAGGTGCTTCTACACCAAAAGGTATACCCACCTAGGTTTTGCAGAGCCTGAAGAGTAGAAGGATTGTTATCCCTATGCATCAAAGGGTGTCTCCCCCTAGGTTTTGTAGAGCTTGAAGTGTAGGATGTTCATTAGGATCCTATTTTATGTTGTCCAAGCCCTGAAGCTTTTCATTGATTAAGATTGGCCATTTCATAGATTGATTGCAGGTGAACTTGGTTTGCTCATTTTTGAGAAAAACACATCCATTGATGGAAAGTGTTGAAATCAAGTGGAATGATAGGTTAGGGTATGTACATAAGTTTATAATAGGTTTTTTTTCTTGTAGGCCGTTGTGGACTAGCTACAATGAAGCCCTAGGCTGACTACTAGGAGTTGGTGAGTTAGGACAATAGAAGATGTGCAAAATTTGAGCACATATGGATTGGTGGAAGAGAAAATGATATATGGTTGGAAAGACCTCTGAGTTCCCTTGAATAATCCATAATTAGTTTTGGCAAATGTTTTGACTAGTGAAGGTTTTTGAAGCCATCTTTCCAAGTCACCTGGGTAGGCCTAAACCCTTGAAAATAGTGCAGTATTGGCAACCCCATGTGTATGGATAACCTAGATGCAATTTTCCAATATTGTTTGTAACATTGAAAATGGTACTCGAATCTATAATTGTTTTCTGGCTTTGTATGGAAATTTTTCAAATTAAGCCTTGAAAACCGACATAGGAGGGCTAATTGGATTAGGCCTATTTGGAATTGGTACAGACCTATAGAGGTTATGAAATCTTGGAGATGGGTTTGAAAGTTCTCAAACCCCTAAAGGACAACAAAGACACTATGTAAGCTCATGTTACTCACCTAGAACAGGTTGCAGGAGAAAGATCCTTTGTAGAGGTGCTTGGAGCCTTAGGAGTGGAGTTAGAGAATGAGGTGGAACCCTCAATAGGAAGTTAGTTGTCAAAGCTCAAGTGGCTATACCTAGGAGGCAAGACAAAGGGGATTAGACCTTGGAGGTCTGAATAGAAAAACCCCTAGCAAGTTCTCATTGGATGGGCTTGAGGAGTTAGAGGGTTGAGTAAGACAAGAAACTAGGAAGGTGAATAGAACAAGCTCCAAGACTCTCTGCATCAGACACCATATGACCCCATAGGATCATATAGTGTCCTAAGGGGTCATATGGGGTCCAAAGGGGCCATGCATTTTTTTTCAAACCTGTGATCCCTTAGGACCCCATATGACCCCTTTTAACATCCTAGTAGATGCAACATAGGTCTCTTAGGACACCATATAACCCCATAGGGTCATATAGTGTCCTAAGGGGTCATATGGGGTTAGGACCCCATATGACCTCTTTTAAAGTCCTAGTAGGTACAGCATACCTCTTAGTGTTAGTCCCAACCAATGCTTAGAGGGGAGGGGTGAATCAATACTTAATCAAATTTTCTCAATTTAACTTTTATCTTAAAAAATTCATTCATCTAAGATCAAACAATATAATTAATCACTAAAGTAAAATATGCAAGCATGAAAAGTTGACAGTGACACCAAGGAGTTATCTCATGGAAAGCCAATACAGAGAAAACCATGGTGTGAGTAGGAACTCACAAAATTTGCACTCTTTTGAAGTGCGCCTGGTTAAGAGCCATCCTTGTTAGGAGATTACAAAGACACTGTGAGGTGCCACCAGGTTAAAGGATTTTGAACAAGGCTGGTTAGTGTCTTTACCCTATTAAAGGTAGCCTGGTTAGAGGAATTAGAACATAAGTTAAGATGTTACCCAATTAAGGGATTTTACAATAGGGACTTGTTAAAGTCCACCTAGTTAAGGGATTTATGTTGCAGTTGTTAGAAAGCAACAGATGGATGATCTGCTGAATTAGCAACTGATATCTTCATCAGATCTCAATGTGCATCCCACTCAATACACATCAGTTGTGTCTTCTCTGCACAACACCAGTTTCCTTCTTACACCTTTGGCTCTTCACTCAGCCGCTCACCTATCTCTTGGCATTGCACTCTGTCGGTCGCCTGACCTTTGGCTCTACCCTCAGCATGTTCTCTATCCTTCAGCTTTGCACTTAGCTGGTTCTCTATCCTTTGGCTCTGCACTTAGCCAATTCTCTATCCTTCAGCTCTACACTTAGTCGGTTCTCTGTCCTTCGGCTCTGCACTTAGCTAGTTCTCTGTCCTTTGGATCTACACTTAGCCAGTTCTCTGTCCTCTGCTCTACAATAAATGTGAAGCGGAGAACCCGCATGTAATCATGCTTGATTGCATGATAAATGAAAGTTAACCTTACCAACAAATGTTTTGGCATAGACACAAGCTTACCAACTCATCCTTTGCCACCGCAACTAAATATCTGATTACTGCTATGAGATTTATTGTGATCACCTATCTTCCTTCTGTCATATTGGTGTTCTGGTATGTAACTGCACTTCTTATATTACCGGTTCATCCTTTGATTGTCAATTTGTTGTGTTAGCACCAAGTCTCTTCCCCTATTTACCAGTGAGTTACCGGTTGGTAAGAGCAAACAAGTATTCTTTCCTAAGTCACCTTTTGTGACTTCACCATCACCCAAGTGATCGATCTTCCTGGATGATAGATTGGTTGACTTAATTTATCTTTCCTTGAGCTGAAGCAACCTTTTATCTTTCAATACCAATGTTGTTTCCATTCAATATTGCTTACTGAAAAGCAACACCACTTTACCTATGCCATTTCATCGGTTAGTGTCTTCATTGGTAAGTGATGGACATCAATGACAAACCTTAGCATATATATCAGTTTTCTACATTGACCGGTTTTGTCAATGCCAACAATCCAACAATCTCCCCCTTTGGCATTGATGGAAAACACTTCAAACTTTGGCTAATTAGATGCATGTTTCTTCATCTCTATAATGGTCTTGTCATTCTGTCCTAAGTGATGAATATCTTCCCCTATCACTAATATTTGTCAATGCTCAAACACTTCAAACATATATCCCCTTTTTACAACAATGCCAAAGAGTCCATTCTGAACACTTTCAAGACTGCTCCCCCTAACTAGAGTAGTCCACACTAATCAATTTGGTTGTTTGCATTTGAAAAAAAAACTTGAAATCATACCAAATTGATGTATAACCATGTTTGCTTACTTTCTGAATGGAGGGGCATAACCCCCAACTGACCTTTGAGATAGTCAAAGGTGTCCTTCTGTAGTGGCTTGGTGAATATATCAGCCACCTTCTCTTTTGTTGGTATGTATTCCAACATCACTTCCTTTTCATGAACTTGTTCCCTTAGATAGTGATATTTGATGGCTATATTTTTTATTTTGGAGTGCATCACTGGGTTCTTAGATATGTCAATGGCATTGGTGTTGTCATAATGAATCACTACCGGTCCAACCACTTTTTCTTGAATTCATTCCAGCAGTTGCTTGATCCAAACTATCTATGTGTAGTTAATTGCAGTGGCTACATACTCAGCCTCAATTGTAGATTGAGATATTTAGTTTTGTTTCTTACTTATCCAAGATACAATCCTTTCTCCGAGAAAGAATGCTCCTCCACTGGTGCTCTTCCTATCATTGATATTTCCAGCCCAATCTGAATTAGTGAAGATACTTAAACTAAAGTCTCCTTTGTGTGGATACCAAAATCCAAACTCATAAGTCCCATTTAGGTATCTGAATATTCTTTTGACTGCAATCATGTGAGTTTATTTTGGATTTGCAAAAAATCTAGCAACCAAGCTAAAAACTTGTGCTATGTCTAGTCTGCTATGTACTGCAAACTATAATATACCTATCATGGACCAGTAAAGTGTCTCATTCACTTCTTTAGCCTCATCATATTTAGATAGCTTGCAACCTGTAACCATTGGAGTTCCAACAGGTTTGCAATCTTCCATTCTGAAAGTATTAAGAATTTCTCTTATGTGCTTAGTGACTGATAAAGATGTCATTCTTTAGTTGAGAGACTTGTAGGCCAATAAAGAACTTAATCTCACCAATCATGGATAGCTGAAATTCCTACTACATTTTTCCTACAAAGATTTTGCTCATCTCATCATCTCCCCCAAAGATGATGTCATCTACAAAGATATTAGCAATTAGGTGTTTTCCTTCAGCTCCACTCTTCAAATACAGGTTACTGTTATCACTAGTTCTTTTGAACCCAATGCTTAGCAGATATGAGTATAACCTCTCATATGAAGCTCTCAGTGCTTGTTTTAGCCCATACAGAGCCTTCTGCAACCTGCATACCATATTCCTCCCATCTTCAGATGCAAACCCTTCTGGTTTCTCTATGTATACTTATTCCTCTAACACCCCATTTAAGAATGTCGATTTGACATCCATTTGGTATACTTTAAACCTTTTATAGGTAGCATAGGCTAACAGAATTCTGACCCCTTCCAGTCTAGCTACCGATGCAAAGGTTTCTACATAGTCCAAACCTTCCTCTTGAGCATAGCCCTTACAGACCAATCTTGCCTTGTTTCTTATTACCTTACCAGTTTCATCCATCTTATTTTTGAACACCCACTTGGTGCCTATTACATTTTTATTTTCTGATCTGGGTATTAGAGTCCATGTATCATTTTTCTCTATTTGCTCTAGTTATTCTTCCATGGCTTTGACCCAGTCATCATCTTTCAGAGCCTCCTTTGCTATTTTGGGCTAAAAAATGGAGAGCATACACTCATTCTCTCTTACTCTTCTTCTGGTTAGAACTCTTGCATCCTTGTCATCGAAGATATCTTCTGCAGAGTGATTATTTCTGACATATTTATCCAATAACGGTTCATTCCTTAGAGCTTCTTCTACTGGTTGTGTAAGTTTTATTTCACAGGCTTCTTCATTAGCCGCTCCAACAGGATCTTCTTCAGTAGGTTCCACTGGTACATTGTACTCAAATCCTTTATAGTCCTCTGGTTCACTCTTACTGTCTTGTTCATTTTTTTCAGAGTACTCATCTACTCTGACATTTGCACTTTCCACAATTTTACTGGTCCTTTTGTTTAGACACTGGTATTTCTTGCTCTTTGTTGAGTAACCTAAGAAGGTTCCCTCATCACTGTTGGGATCAAATTTTCCAGTGTACTCGCCCCTTTTGTTGTAGCACCTGCTTCCAAATACTTTGAAATAACAAACATTAGGTGAGTAACCACTCCATAATTCATAAGGAGTTTTGTTTGTCCCCTTCTTTACCTGTATTTGGTTCAGAGTGTATACATGAGTGCTTATTGCTTCTCTGCAAAAGGTATGTGGGATATCCTTCTGTATCATTAGAGTTCTAGCACAATCAATGAGAGTTATGTTTCTTCTTTTAGCAACTCCATTCTATTGAGGTGTTCTGGGTGCAAACATTTGTCTCATGATTCCCTATTCCTCGCAATAGTTCATGAACTCTTAAGAGGTGAACTCTCCTCCTCTGTCCGATCTTAGGCACTTCACATTCTTACCGGTTCCTCTTTCTACTTGTGCCTTAAACACCTTAAACATGTGAAAAGCTTTTGATTTGTCTTTTAGGAATACAACCCACATCATCCTTGAGAAGTCATCCACAAATAACATAAAATACCGGTCTCCATAGAAACTCTTGGTTCTCACAGGACCACACAGGTCTTTGTGAACTAAGTCCAACACACTTTTGGATGAGAAAGTTTTACTGGTAAAACTGGACCCGGTCAACTTCCCTAGTTGACACTCTTTGCACATAGAATTTTCAGGTTTTACTATGTCAGGCATACCTCTGATAGATTTTACCTTACTGACTTTAGCTATGCTATCAAAATTAACATGACAAAATCTTTTATAACATAACTAGCTATCTTCTACCTTAGCCACTAGACAATTACCTATGGTGGTGTCTAGATGAAACAAATTGCCTCTTGATTGTTTACTAGTGGCAATTAAACTTCTAGATTGTCATTTATTTTACATATCTCTTTATTGAACTCTAACCGGTATCCTTTATTGTTAAGTTGTGCAACACTTAACAAGCTATACTTTAATCCTTCTACCCAAAAGATATCATCATAATTTATCTTATCATTCAAGGCTATAGACCCCTTACCTCTTACTGTTGGCATTCTACATTCTAATTTGAATAGTTGATGTTGTCATTGATGGCAACCAACTAGCAACCAACCGGCAATAGGTTTCTACATGCACCGGCATCACAAACTTCATACACCGGCAGGTACTTACACCGACATTCAGAATTCATCGACAACAAAGCATATCGGCACTCAAGCTGACATGGGATGTACTTTTGTTTATTGTAATATAATTATCTTTTGTAAGATGACTTGGTATATTGTAAAAGACTCATATATGTATGAGATCTTATAGGTCATTTTAAAGTAGTAGACATGGGGAAATGAATAGGAAATTATTGTACAAGGTGATATAGTGGACAATGAAGGTTTTGGTTAATGATTGAGCTTAAACCGATATTGAACCTGGCATTAGAGATGCTATTTTGAGTAGTACATTGTATTGGATTTAATTATCCATTTTGTAGTCAATGAGACTCTTCTTTGAGAAGTGAGCTCTAGGCTGTTGGCCTTCCTGCATGTGTAGGCCCCTATTGTAAGTAGTATTTATTCATTGGCCAGTGAGTAAATATTGTGGGTCACAAATCCCATCGAGGTTTTTCCCACACTGGGTTTCCTTGTTAAATATCTTGTGTTTTTGGTGTGTTTCTATGTTGTCTTTATTATTTCTGTTTATTGCATCAATTCTTGTTTACTGATACACTATTTTGGGTTACAAAGTTATAAATAAGTTTAAATATTCATCAAACTGGTCAGACAAAAATTCACCCCCCCTCTCAATGTCTGTGGGACTGTCATTGAATCTAACAATTGGTATTAGAGCCTCATCCTCTATTTTAAAATCCTAACAACTTGAGGAACATTCTGAAACCGGTACAAATGGAGAACTTAAGAAAACAGTTGGAAGGAGCTCTTGAAGATTTTGATGCAGAAAAAATGAAGAATATCAAACGTGAAGATGATCTGAGGAATGCTAAGGAATTTGTTAAAGGACTTCAAGAGAACCGGGTTATATCACAAAATAAGAGAAAGGAACTTCATGAGAAAATGCAAAATGATGATGATGAAAAGGAAACTCTTAGAGACATTGCAAATGAGTTGAGACAAGAGAACACTAATATGAAGAATCAAATGCAAGATATGACTATGAGGTTATGTAAGGATATTGAAGATAGGAAGAAGAATGAAGAAGACTTGACTAGGAGACTTAATGATGAAGGAAATGAAAATTTGAGACTTTGTCATGAAAATGGTATGCTAAAGAAATATCTGATTCACATGCAACGTGATAAGGAGGAGCTTACAAGACAAGTTGAAATTCTGGAAAATGAGTTGATCACTATAAATGAACACAAAGACAAATTCAAGAAAAGTTCAGAAAGACTTGATGATATGCTGAAAAGACCGAAACCTGATGGAGATACAGTAGGACTTGGTTTTGAACATGGAGAGAGTTCTGGTACTACAAACAATCAAATCAGAACAAATCAGTAAGACAACCTAATGCTTATAAATTTAATGGGAAATGTTTTAATTGCAACAAATATGGTCATAGAGAAAATCAGTGTAGATTTAGAAATAATCAAAATACAAACTCACCCACCAGTCAATGTTCAAAATGCAACAAAGTTGGTCATAATTCAGAAAATTGTAGAATGAATGTGAAATACTATGTTTGTGGTAGATTTGGGCATTTATCTAATCAATGTAGATCACAAACCGGTCAAGGATATGGAAAGGCTATTTAGAGGAATAATGTAACTTGTTATGCATGTAACAAGAATGGGCATATTGCAAAATTTTGTAGAAGCAAGACTATACTGACGAACAATAAAGGATCTAGTTTGAAGGGCAAAGAAAAGGTAGATGAAGTAAAGCAAGAATTTTCAAAACAATGGATTAAGAAGAGTGATTAGAGAATTGATGAAACTATTTCTGCATTGATAGAACAGAGTAACCCTCCATCGGTAGGAGATTCTTCATCCAACTGAGGAATAATCCTTAGGGGGTATTGCAACAACTTGAAAATCATGCATTCTACCCTCGATTGATGGGAAGAAGATACATTTCTTCTTTACTAGCAGATGTGTTAAGTTTTCACTTAATCAGTGAGCATTTAATGGGGTTTTAAGGAACCTTTTTGGCTATAAAGCATCGAAAATCCCTCATTTTTGACTCACCGAGCATTCAAACAATCAGAGAGTGTGAAACTAAGCAAGGGCATTCCAAGACGAAGCTGCAAAGTGACTTTCAGGCATTTAGAGAACTTCAATTAAAGAGGTATTTATCTTTTGAAATAGCAATCTCATCTTCTATTCCCAAGTTTATTGCAAACCCTACCATTGTTGAAAACATCAAACACCCTAGACCTGTGTTTAAGATTATCCCTGAGATTGCAGAGTAGGATGATTTTGTCAGAGCTTTTTCAAAAATTTTGAAGGGTGTCGTATTTGCTGAAGACCCTAGAATCTACATCCATTGCAACATAGAAAACCTAGGGACTAAGGATTTAAATAAAATGTTTAATGAGGTCATTATCGATGAACAAGGTGTGATTAAACCTGAACATAAGATTTTGGAAGACTTGGGTTTTGTAGAAATACTGAACATTCCCGAATTTCCAAAGGAAGTTGTAAGACTTGTAGTAAGAAGAATCCATGGAGAGTTCATATGGTTAGAGTCAGTTTGCAAGATAACCAAGGAAGCAATTAAGGCAGTTACTAGTTTACCTTCAACTGGTAGTAGGCTTGATAAAACCAAGAAAATACCTAACAAAGGAGTTATGGAGTTAACCAGTGCCACATCTGATAGCAGATCACTTAGAGTCAATGATGTTAAGGATATAAATGTGAGATATGTGAGTATGATACTTGGATATAAAGAAACACATGCAAATAGACTAAAATCGGTTTCTAGCCTTGGTATTCACAGTGCATATGAGATGGTGAACAATAATGCTAACATTGATGTTTGTGAATGGCTTAAAGATGAACTAATTGACAATTTGAAGAAGATTAAGGGAGATAAGAAAGGTACTTTCCATTTTGGGAACCTACTAGTATGCTTGATGCTATACTTTACCAAAGAGATACCCAACATAGGTCACAAGGATTTTGGTTATGACATCCCGGTAGGCAAACAGATTCAGGAAGCTTTCACCTGTATGGGCACTGACTGTGATAAGAACATTGCAGATTACTTCAAAACATTTCAAACTAAGATGAGAGCAAGAGAGAGATTACCGCAGAGCATAATTGATAAGTATGGCAAGCAAATCTGCTTTGTCATTAAGCAAGATGAAACTTGGATGGAAGAAGTAAGCCCTAGAACTATTTGGGTTATTGAGATGGGTTATGAGGTAGACCTATCTATTCTGGAGACATATGCAAAAGCTCTACTTGATGCACCAAGGGAGCCATCTGAGAAATTCTTTGGTAGTGTAGAAACCATTGAGAGTAATGTATCTATGCAGAAGAGAAGAAAAAGAAGAGAAAATTTTATCAGAGATGCCTCTAAGAAGGTCAATGAAATCAAGGAAAATATCATGAATATCAGTGGTATATCAGCTAGTGAGCTTGAAGGACTGCAACCTGAAGCACATGTTTCACCAGTTGTAACATCTTTTGATACTAACAATGGCAAGGCTGCTGAGTTTAAGAGAGTGGAAAGGAAAAGGAAAACCTCACCGGTACCTTCTCCTCCTCCTAAGAAAACCAGAACACTAAGGAAAAAGCAGCAGGCAGATAGGGAACCACAAAAGAAGCTTACACCAAAGAAGAAATGGACACCGGTTACCCCTACATTGGATAATCTATTGAATGAGATTACACAAGAAGGTAATCTGGTAAATTTAAATAAATGGTATAATTCTTTTAAGGATTCTGACAAAAACACTATTGAAGAAAACATTATTTTACATTTGGATATTTACAAGAAAGTTTTGATAGAAGTAATTGATGATTTACCAAATGATTTATATATGAGATTGGAAGCTAAAAGACTATCTATGATGGAACTAGATAAGAAATTGAAAGTTGAAGCACTTTTGGCTGTACATCTGGTAAACTCTAAGGAAGAGATAGATGAGCTTATATATGAAGCAAACTGGTCAGTATTTGCTAGTGGGCATCGACAAGTAAGCTTGATGACTGGAAGGGTTAAGGAAATTGCAGATAAATGGGACATATTTTTTGTTGAAAAGGAAAAGCAAGAGGAAAGAAACAGGCTGAATGAAAAGACATTCAAGGTATATCAAAAAGATAAAGGAAAAGGTAAAGTAGGTGGTGTACCTACTATAAAAGTAACATATAACATTCCTCCACTGGCTCAGGACACCCCTCCATTAACTTCAATATCACCGACACATACAGCTAATCCACCGGATATGGCTACTGAAGGTATAACTCATGATGATACTAACCCAGAGTCAGAAATACTTTTTACCATGAATGTGGATACACAGGATATAAACATTGTTGTGGACAAAGAGACTGCAGAGGTTAAGGCAAATAATGCTAAGGACAACAAGATCTCTGAGATATTGGCACACACTGTTGACTCTCAGGAAACTGAGATACCGACACAAGCTGAGCAAAAAGAGACTGAGAAACCAACAGAGGACAAGGTAACTAACACAAAGCAAGTGGAATCATAGAAATTGGCAGTTGTACAGACTAAGAAACAATTTGAGGCAGAGGTTCATGTTGAGTTTGGGAAACTGATAGTTGTAGAGGTGCTTAATCAAACTGAGAAACCATCAAAGGTAGACGTACAAACAAAGATAGATCCACCGAAATAAAATGTAAGTAAAGAGGAAGCATCTGATGGAAATAAAGAGGATATAGTAAAGGTAATTGGACAAACATCTATTGAAAAGAAACCCATGGCATAATCTAGCACATCAATGAGAGAATTCAGACCTACGAACATAACAAAGGCTCTATTGGATTCTATTAAGAGGATAATTGATTGCAATACCTTAGCATTTAAGGCAATTGATAACACATTACCTATCCTGAAGATGATTGCACCTAACCATAAGATAGAGCACATTAATGATTCTTTAGGCAAATTGGACACATCGTCCAAATTCATTGGTGATATTGTCACAACTCTGGAAAAGGTGAATGAGGATACCATTAAGGAGAGAGTTGACAAAGAGAAAAATACATTCTTTGAGAACACTATAAAGAATTTTACCAATCACTTGGACACACTTTTACCGGTACTTAATTCAACAACTTTGGAGTATAAGGAGTTGTATAGAGAAGCCTGCAAGCCTCAATGTTTGATAGAGGATATTGATGAGGAGATCAAGAAGACACAGAAAGAGATTGATGACATAGCGGACAACATGATAGGTTCATTTGAACTTACATCAGTTTTTGAGCAGGAAATGATAGTTTTTAAGGAGAAGTTGGAGAAACTTGAGAAAGAGAAGGCAAGAATAAGTCTGAAGGACCGGGGACTAAACAATAAACTTGGTCCGAGGTTGGATAGTCTGATTACTCAGAGAGTTGAACTGACTAAGGCAACAATTCCTAGAGAGTGATCACCAGAGTAGCAAATGCACTATCTCACCAGTATGATCCAGCAAATTGAGGCAACTCTAACTGACAACAACAAGTTTATGCAGAGTTTGAATCTAGTTTTGGCAGACATTTTTCAGATAGTAACCAACTGGTTACAGATCTTGAGGTAGCATTATTGTACTCTTTTGATTATTTATGATATCCTTTGTCATTGATGTCAAAGGTGGAGTAGTGGAGAGAAAAATGCATGTACACGGAGATCACTTGCTTAGGGGGAGTACATCTTTTTGGATTTCAGTTTTGGGATAACATTTTTGGATTTTTCTCATGAGTGTTGCCATCAATGCCAAAGGGGGAGATTGTTGGCATTCTACACTCTAATGAGAATAGTTAATGTTGTCATTGATGGCAACCAACTGGAAACCAATCGGCAATAGGTTTCTGTTAGGATTCCCAAAGATACTGAGAGGGGGGGTGAATCAGTATCTGACCAATAATAGGAATTTCTTAACTTATAACATGAAAAACACATTAATATTGTGTACCGGTAAAGTAAAAATAATGCAGCAAATAAGAACAAGAACCACAACATGAAAAGCACACCATAACACAAAGTTTTAATGAGGAAACTCGGTGTGGGAAAAACCTCGGTGGGATTTGTGACCCACAATATTCACTTACCCAACCAATAAGGGAATATTACTCTTACAATATGGGCTTTGCACATGTAGGATGGCCAAGAGCTCACTGCTCAATTACAAAGGAAGTCACACTGACTTACAAAAATGGATTAAACTAATCCAATGTCTTGTACTGCTTCAGATTAGCATCTGCTATGCCAGATTTAGTACCGGTTTAAGCTCTACTACATACATAAACCCTTATCCAGTAATTTGCATATTAGGTCTGCTACCTTTACATCATATTTCGCATCATACCTCTACTTCTCCTCATTTTGATGATCTACAATGATCTCATACATATATGAGTCATATTACAATCCGCCATGTCAGCTTACAAAAGATTTTACAATTAATTACAAAATATATTAACACAAAAATGTTGTCGGCCAGGGTGTCGGTATTCTTCTTTTTCGGTGCTGGTGTTCTATGTTCCGATGTAGAGTTTGTCAGTGTAGAGTCTGTCTACCGGTATCACATGATTGCAAGGTTGCCATCAACGACAATACCTTCAGTCATTTTTTATTGGAGTGTGCATTTGCCAACAGTTTCTACATGCACCGGTATCACAAACTTCATGCATTGGCACACGCTTACACCAACATTCAGAATTCATCGGCAACAAAGCATACCGACACTCAAGCCGGCATGGGATGAACTTTTGTTTATTGTAATATAATTATCTTTTGTAAGTTGACTTGGTATATTGTAAAAGACTCATATATGTATGAGATCTTATAGGTCATTTTGAAGTAGTAGATATGAGGAAATGAATAGGAAATTATTGTACAAGGTGATATAGTGGACAGCGAAGGTTTTGGTTAATGAATGAGCTTAAACCATTACTGAATGACATTAGAGATGTTGTTTTGAGTGGTACATTGTATTGGATTTAATTATCCATTTTTTAGTCAGTGAGACTCTTCTTTGAGCAGTGAGCTCTAGGCTGTTGGCCTCCCTGCATGTGCAAGCTCCTATTGTAAGTAGTATTTATTCATTGGCCAGTGGGTAAATATTGTGGATCACAAATCCCACCGAGGTTTTTACCACATCGGGTTTCCTCGTTAAATATCTTGTGCTATGGTGTGTTTCTATGTTGTCTCTATTATTTCTATTTATTGCATTAATTCTTGTTTACCGATACACTGTTTTGGGTTGCAAAGTTATAAATAAGTTTAAATATTCATCAAACCAATCAAACACTGATTCACCCCCCCTCTCAGTGTATGTGAGACTGTCATTGAATCTAACACTTACTGCACATGGGACATCATTTCCAAACCTCATTGTTCCTCCATTGCAATCCTCCATGTTGAGGAATTTGCTTCTGTCACCGGTCATGTGATGAGTGCAGCCACTGTCGATCACCCATTCTCCACACCAGTTTTTGCTACAAATCAATGCCATATCTCCTTCCTCTATGATGTCCTCCTTGACTACCACAAAAGAAATACCATCTTCATCAAATCTCTCTGATTCTTCAACAGTGACTCCTTCTCCAAGATAACATTCCTTCTTTCTCTTGTCCCTGTAACTTCTAAAATTTTCCTTCTTTTCTCTATAATTTAAGGGCATATTGAAGAGATGTGACCTATCTTATTACAGGAAAAGCACTTTAAGGGTAATTTACCTTTGTATTTACCCTTATCTCTTGGCAATCTTCTTGCCAATAGAGCTTAAATTTCATCTTGCTCTTGTTCCTCAGAGAGAAGATTGTCACTCTCATGGGTATGACCAGTTTTGGTAGTAGAGCTACTACGGGTTTCTTTCCTTCTCCTTGTGGGTGCATGCATCATGGATGCTTTGAAAGTAACATCAATCTTTGGTATATTGTTGTCATAATTGCTCAATTCAAAAGCGGCCAACTTACTGATCAGTGAATCAAGAGTTACACTGACTGTTCCCAAGGATCTAAGTTCCTAGATAGCATATACCCTTATGGCATATTGTGGTAGCAGAGTTCGCAGGATTTTTCTAACCACATCATCCTCCTTGAGTTTTCCTCCTGCACTTTTAATGGAGTTTACTACATCCTTTATCCTCTTACTGTACTACTCTATGTTTTCACTTTCTTGCATTCTCATCTCATCATATTTTCTTCTCAAGCTATCTACTATGGTCTTTTGAACATGGGGATCTCCTTCATAAACTATCTTTAGCTTATTCCATATCTGAAAAGTTGTTTTCAAATCTTGTACTTAAGCAAATTCACTATTTGAAAGTGTGCTAACAATCAGATCCATAGCAGTATTATCTTGCCTTTCCTTTATCTGGTCTGGAGTAAGAGTCCCTGAAGGTTCATTGTATTATGTGATCACATGGTTCCAATAGTGTTCACCTAGGGATCTTAGATAAAGTTTCATTCTTCCACACCATAAGGTGTAGTTATCCTTTGAGAACTTAGGGCCCTCCTTATGCATCATCTTGAATCTCTCCCTAAGCTGATTAAGCTTCTTCTGATTCTAGGGACTCGATGCTCTGATACCAATTGTTAGTCCCAACTGGTGCTGAGAGGGGAGGGGTGAATCAACACTTAATCAAATTTTCTCAATTTAACTTTTATCTTCAAAACTTCATTCATCTTAGATCAAACAATATACTTAAACACTGAAGTAAAATATGCAAGCATGAAAAGTTCACAGTGACACCAAGGAGTTATTTCGTGGAAACTCAATTGGGAGAAAACTACAGTGTGAGTAGGAACTCACAAAATTTGCACTCTTCTGAATTGCGCCCGGTTAAGAGCCATCCCTGTTAGGAGATTACAAAGACACTGTTAGGTGCCACTCGGTTAAGGGATTTTGAACAAGGCTAGTTAGTGCCTTTACCTTGTTAAAGATAGTCTGGTTAGAGGACTTAGAACATTAGTTAAGATGTTACTCGGTTAAGGGATTTTACAATAGAGACCTATTAAAGTCCACCCAGTTAAGGGATTTATGTTGCAGTTGTTAGAAAGCACCAGATGGATGATTTTTTGAATTAGCTACCGATAGCTTGATCAGATCTCAATATGCATCCCACTCAATACACACCAGTTATGTCTTCTCTACACAACATCGGTTTCTTTCTTACACCTTCGGCTATTCACTCAGTCGGTCACCTATCTCTTGGCACTACACTCTATCGGTCAGCTGACCTTCGGCTCTACCCTCAGCAGGTTCTCTGTCCTTCGGCTCTGCACTTAGTCGGTTCTCTGTTCTTCAGCTCTGCACTTAGCCAGTCTACCTCACACACACACTCAACTGTGCTAATGCCTCTTAGCACTTCCTCTCACTCTTCTCTTCACCTTGGATCGCCTTCAACAAGATTTACTTATTTCAAATTCACGATCAAAACTTTCTGAAAGAACTCAAGAGCTCTTTATACATTTTTTATCGACACCTTCATGCATATCCTCAATCAAATCAATCAAGGATTTAAGAAGATTCCAATTTTAAAATCTCCCACTCTTTCTCTGCATGCCTTACAACAATTCTACCAAGTGTTCAACCAATTCTGCCACCGCATCTCCCAAAGATAGAAACTTCTGAGTCATGTTCAGCCAAATAAATGCGAAGCAGAGAATACGCATGTAATCATGCTTGATTGCATGATAACTGAAAGTTAACCTTACCAACAAATGTTTTGGCGTAGACACAAGCTTACCAACTCATCCTTTGCCATCGCAACTGAATATCTGATTACTGCTCTGAGATTTATGGTGATCACCTATCTTCCTTCTGTCATATTGGTGTATCGGTATGCAACTGCACTTCTTATATTACCGGTTCATCCTTTGATTGTCGGTTTGTTGTGTTAGCACCAAGTCTCTTCCCCTGTTTACCAATGAGTTACCAGTTGGTTAGAGAAAACAAGTGTTCTTGCCTAATTCACCTTTTGTGACTTCACCATCACCCAAGTGACCGATCTTCTTGCATGATAGATCAGATGACTTAATTTATCTTTCCTTGAGCTGAAGCAACCTTTGATCATTCAATACCAATGTTATTTCCATTCACTATTGCTTACTGAAAAGCAACACCACTTTACCTATGCCACTTCACCACTTAGCGTCTTCACTGGTAAGTGTTGGACATCAATGACAAACCTTAGCACATATATCAGTTTTGTCAATGCCAACAATCCAACACTTAGGACACCATATGACCCCATAGGTTCATATAGTGTCCAAAGGATTCATGTGTGGCCCCTTAGGACCCCATATGACCACTTTTAAAGTCCTAGTAGGTACAACATACCTCTTAGGATACCATATGACCACATAAGGTCATATAGTGTCCTAAGGGGTCATATGGGGTCCTAAGGGGCCACACATGTGTTCTAACATATGTGTGACCCCTTAGGATCCCATATGACCCCTTTTAAAGTACTAGTAGGTACAACATACCTCTTAGGATACCATATGACCGCATAGGGTCATATAGTGTTGTACGGGGTCATATGGGGTCATGCGTGTTAGAGAACATGTGTGACCCCTTAGGACCCCATATGACCCCTTTTAAAGTCAGTAGGTACAAAATACCCCTTAGGACACCATATGACCCTAGTCATATAGTGTCCTAAGCGGTCATATGGGGTCCTAAGGGGCCACACATGTGTTCTAACATACGTGTGACCCCATATGACCCCTTTTAAAGTCCTTGTAGGTACAACATAAGGTTAAATGGACACCATATGACCCCTTAGGACCCCATATGGTTCACTAGATGAGAGAGTCTTCTCCAAAAGGGTATTTTTTGTTTTTTGATTATCAAAAATTAAATAAACAAAATATGGTGGGAGATAAAAACTGTCAAATTCAGCTATGTTCGACTTTAAAATGTTATAATGAAGAAAATATACACCAAAAATTAATTAATTATTTTTATGCACTGTATATGTATGTCATCTATTAGGATATCAAAATCAGAAAAAAAAAAAAAAAAAAAAAAAAAAAACTAAGTTGATTTTTATTTTGTTTTGTGGTGGGAACTAAACCCCCTGATTTTTAGCATTTTTTAGCAATAAAAAAAATTGAATTTAAAAGTAAAAAAACACATATCAATCCTTGACAAAAAAATTTTTAAAAATAATAGACTCAAACATCATCAAATTATACACATTTCATCAATTTACATCATCTTCAAATTCAAAATACAAATGCCACTTTTATGACATCAAAATTGAACAATTATTGTTGTGTTAACCTTTTCCTTTATAAAAGCGTGACATAGGTTTGTACTTTTAGCCAAATATGTAGAGGTCGAAATCTTGGTATTATCTTCCACAACCACATCACTGAAGAATTTTCTATTATCTTTAATGTTTGATGCCACTTCTAGGCCATCAGGTGGGTCACCATTGATTAATTACTAGTATTACAAATATAAAACCTTTATCATAAATGCAAAGATAACATTTAAAAAATAAATACATATGGGAGACAAGAGCCACTTGAATGAACACTAGACAATACATACACAACGAACCAAACAAGTAATTGGAAAATTTCATAATCAAAGAAGGCACATACGACCAATTATCACCAAACCTCAATGGAAGAGGGCCAGTGCCTCCTCCGCAAGCATGTATTTTGCATAAACCCTAGCCTCTATCAGCACCACTCCCTAAAAAAAATCCCTATTATTCCATCTATACTTTCTTCATAATTATACTATAATTATACTTATAATTTTATAAGTAAATGAAGTTAAAACATAAAGATAGAGACTACACAATCTTCACTATTACAAATATATATCACTTTGTAATATTATTAAATTAACATTGCATTTATATTTTATTTATAAAAAATAAAACATAAACTATTTAACCTATATATTTCACATTGTAAGCCATAGAGAAAACCCCGACCACATTGTTCCAAATACCATTGCTCCTAAGTGGACAGCAAATTCGACATATGCGACGTCGGTGGCGGATTCTTTAAACCATGTTCACCAAAATTCAACGTCGATTGCGATGTAAAACGCTAGAGTGCCGTATCTATACACAGTCGACAGCTTTCCCCGACCATGACATTTAGTCCTATACTCAACTATGCAGCTCCCGATTCTGTCACTTTCCAGAAAAATATTCTTGTTGATTCTCTTGTATGCCTACACTCTCTCTCTCTTCTATATACATATCGTTTGCCTCGTTTTATACATTGCCCTAAGCTTTCTTCTCCCTTTGCTTCTTCTCTATTACATTAGCATTCTACTTGTGCTTAGATAGCTTCGCATTGTCCATGGCGCTGCTCTTTTTATGTTTATTCTTAATCCACATTGGTTTTTCCCACCATGTCTCTGCAGATTTCAACAGCGACTTTGATATCATGTGGGGTAATGACCACGTTAGGATACTTGACAACGGCCAGCAATGGCAACTAACTCTTGACAATTCCTCAGGTAAATTATCTATTTATTCGATGATTTATTGTTAGATTCAAAGATCATGATTCCCCTTACGTTATGCCCACTTCCTTTGTGAATTGAAACAGGTTCAGGAATCCAATCGAAGAGTGAATATCTGTTTGCTAAAATTGATATGCAAATCAAATTGGTGCCCGGTAACTCGGCAGGCACTGTAACAGGTTACTATGTAATTCTCTCCTATCCCTCTCTCTTCAATATAAACTAGTTGTCAAATTAGTACCCAGTGGACATTAAATTTGATTGCTAATGAATTTGAGCATGTCATGTAAATTCATCTACTGAATATTTATTGGTGATGCTTGCAGCTGTCGTCTCAAGGGGATAAGCACGATGAAATAGACTTTGAGTTTCTGGGAAATCTGTCTGGAGATCCCTATATCATGCACACTAATTTGTTCTCTCAAGGCAAAGGCAATCGTGAGCAGCAATTCTACCTCTGGTTTGATCCCACTGCAGATTTCCACAATTACTCTGTGCTCTGGAATCCCCAACTAATTGTGTAAGTAATGATTAATTTTATCCCTTAAACTTAGCTGCTTAACTTCCCTCTGGGATTAGGGTCTAGAATATTATCAACATGTCCATTCTAATAAGACAAATTATACAGGTTTTCTGTGGATGGAACTCCAGTGAGAGTGTTTAAGAACATTGAGAATTTGGGTGTGGCGTATCCTAAGAATCAGAGCATGACATTATATTCGAGTCTGTGGAACGGATCTGATTGGGCAACTAGAGGTGGTGCTGTGAAGATCGACTGGAGCAAAGCCCCCTTCGTTGCCTCATACCAAAATTTGAATGCACAGGTGTGCACTTCTTCCTCTGATTGCTCTGCAAATTCATGGTATAGTAAAGCAGCATTGGATTCGAGTGAGCAGCAGAAGCTTCAATGGGTACGCAAGAAGTATATGATATATGATTATTGTTCCAACACGAAATGGTTTCCACTGGCCCCTCCTGCTGAATGCACCCATTAGACATCAAATTGAATCAGGCGCTGATTCATTCCACTCTACACTCAGACCAAGAAATTTCTCCGCATTTTTAAGTTTTTGAATGCTAGTTCTCTTTCAGTCATTCACTCTGCCACAATTCCAATTTGTGATTTATTTCACTTTGGTTCAAGCACATTTTTGAAACATTGATAAAATATGGACTGTACTTAGCTTCATTTGTGGCTTGATGATGTTTGGCAACACATTATTGTTTAGTGACCCAAAATGTGCTTTAATAGCATATCTTGGTCTAGAATGCTCTAATTATAGTTAATTAATATCTTTTCTACTTTGAATTGAATTTGCATGTGGAAGTGAACCAGTATTCATGGGTTAATTTCTATTTAAGAGGTCATTTGTAAATGTCTAGTTGTTTAAATATGTTCAATTAATATAAGAAATTCATAAGGGTTGAGCAATTTCGCATTATCTAAAATATTTCTAGATCTTGTTTTTTTTTTGGCATGTGTTTTGAAATATCCTATCTATTGTGATCTCACCATATAGGCCAATTCTTATTATAGAGTTATCTTATATTATTATCATAGTTTAAAGTCATAATATCTTATGCAGTCTCTTTATTGTGTAGTAGTACATATTGCTTGTAAAGTTTTCAAATTAGACTTTTGCAATGTTCATATATAAAAATTGTAATAAGTTTTATTATAGTAAATACAACATATTGTAAGGCCAAAGTGATTCCTTTTAAGACTTAATGACAATATCTAAAATAATTGTTAGATTGTTATGACTTGGTTGGCAATATCTCATTACATCAATAATCCCCTATGTAAGGTGACCAATCCATTAACGAACGTAGGGCAAATAACATGAAGATAGAATAGATAGAAGTTTTTGTATTAAAAACAATCAATGTTGTAGCCTTGACCCATCTTTTGGTGGCATGTAACATTGTGGTAGGATCTTTTGTTCTTAAATTTTTTTATACCTCTTTCATGTCACATTCATTATTCACAAGTATATATATTGTTTCTAAGAAACGACATTTTTTTAAAAACTCTTTTGTTGATTTTTTTGTTTCTATGTTTAGGATATATGAATAAATTGTCTTTTATTAAACTCTCTCTATCAATGACTACATCAATTATTATCAGACCCTAGTTTGTTACTAGGTTGTCGAACTTGGGTTAGAGGCAACTTGATATTAAAAAATATCTTGCATTATATGTTAGCCCAAAGGAGAAGTTGGTTAATAGAAAAAGATGCACATAAAAAAACTAGAGAAAACAACATGATAATTATAATAATAAAAGGGATCTGCATAATGTTGATCTAGCTTGTGTATTAAGAGATATTCAAATAAGTTGGAATCCCTTGAGACAACACAAAGGAAATGACTAATCATAGCTAAAGATGTTAGCGATGATAAGAGAACAATTCAAAAACCATGTAATGAAGAAGCTTCCAATTCAGGAGAGGAACAAAGTGTAGAAGACAAGTTTTCTAGAGCATTGATGAGGGCAAAAAGTAAGTCAAGATTTGATATCATTTGTTATCTAGGAGGGTTGGACCTAAATGATTTGTTGGATTTGGTCAAAAATTTAGTGGACACTCAAAATTGTCTCGCATCTACAAGCACCAATTTTACTAATTATTCCTCTATATTAATTAAATAATTATTTAATTAATCTAATTTTATATCTCTAAATGAATAATCATAATTTTCACCACAAACTAACTATTCACTTTCCATGCAAATCAATTACTCAATTAACACTTCCCCTCTAAAATTAATTAAATAATTTTATTATTTAATTAATTGTGATTTATTTATACCTTAATTAAATGATTTTTATTATTTAATTAAGTTCAATTTCTATTTCTCCCTAATTAAATAAATTTTCTAATTAGCTAACTATATCCTCCACATTAAATAAATTTCTTGAATTGATTTAATCTAATAATTCAAATTACAACTAATAAAAAATCTTAAGAAGATATCAACCCTTCTCTTTGATAACAAAAGAAGGATGAGGAGCTATGCACATTGACACCCACACCTCAGCGACCATCATTCACACCAGGGCATGAACTACAATGTGGTTGGCAGGCTTCCATCCGGCAGGGAAGCATCTTCACAAAACCACTCATGGCAATTGATAAAGGGCAAAAGAGTTGCTAGGGCAGAGAAGAGGGAGGCTAGGGTTTCTCTGGAATGGTCAAGTGTGTGGGTGATCCCCATCACCTCTCAAATCTCTAGCTGCGCCACCAATGTAAATAGCATACCACTGGGTTTTCAAGCAAATACTTTTGGTCTTGGTCATCCCCTTCGAAATCCACAACATTCTTCCCGCCCACATACCTATAGAGTGGAGGGTTACAGAAGACCCGCTATGGATGGAGGAAGGGCAATGCCATATCATGGCCCCAAATTAATCACTTCAATGCCGGTTTTGAAGCTGGGGAACTTGCTCCATCATGAAAGCAAAAATGTGACAAAGAGTGAGGGTGCCCTAGCAGTGATAAACCCTAACCTGGATTGCATCAAAATTTTGAACCCCAGGGAAGCCATGGAATTAAGTAAATATTGCAAAGGGCACGGGCTCTTTGCGAAATGGGGAGGGAATAATCAACCTCTCACCAGAATAGTTGAATGTTGGAAAACAACATTCCACGGCCAAGTAAGTATCACTACCCTAGCAAATATTTTTTTGTACGTTGAATGCTATAAAAAATCTTTGAAAGCCAAGCTATTGCATGAAGAATATGTTTTTTACAAAGGTGCAAATTTCATTTCATTAAATGGCAACCTAAATTCGATGCTAATAGATATGAATTCAAAATGGTATCAAAATGGGTAGAAATTCACAATATTCCTGTTGAATTAATGCATGCTAAAATTCTTATAGAAATTGGGAATAAATTGGGCAAATTCATAGTTGTAGAGAAAAACTGGTCGGATTAATCTAACATAAAACTGCTAGTAGAAGTAAACAAGTGCATTGCAAACCTAAAAAACATAATTCTAGAAATAATAGATGGTATCTACACCCTAAAACCGGTATGGTATATTGGCCCAGTAGCTGAAGATTTAGCTTTCTGCAAAAGGTCAAACCCTAATCTGCAGAAGCCTCAAGAAATAGAAAGAGACAACCATAGAGCTCCAAAAGATATAATAAATATTTAATTTAATAATGATAGGGGCGAATTTATTATAAACATTGGTCAACAAGAGAATGTTAATATCCCAACCACGCCTCCTTCCCCAGTCTTGAGTAACAGTTCAGACAGAGCCGATAACAACAAAGAAACTCATGTTTATGATAATGAGGGCCGAATCCAAGAAGAACTGAACAATGTTATAGAAAACTTAATGGCGAAACTAACTAAAGAATTTGTCGAGGAGGTACTCATTGATGCTCCAACAAATAGGGCAAATAATGTCAACATCTCCAATAGAGAATAGGTTCAGACCCCCCTCAAAATCCCCTCACTAAACACCAACCCGACTGAGGTGGCTCAAGAGGATAACATCACAGTCTCTCCCACTTTGGAGGAATCCCCTATTGTGGAAGGATTGAATGTGAATGAGGAAAGAGAATTCATTATCAATGAACTGATCAATATGCAGGAAAAGGAAAATAACATATTATTAGATAAAGCTAAATCAACCCACAAAATAGAGGTATCCTCCAGATGGGAGGTGAGAAATTAACTCCTGACTGTGGAAAATCCATGAGCAACAAAAGAGGTCGAAAGTCTTTTGTAGACAAAAGAAAGATGGATGGGGATGCGGAGGGGTAGGCCAAACTCATAACCCTGTTGGGGCAAGGAAAATCTCCCCTTCCCCTCGTAGAGGTACAAACATACTTACATGGAATGTTAGAGGTTTGGGGGCCCCTAACAAACAAAGACTGATTAAGCGAAGCATACTGAAATCTACTATGGACCTAGTTATGATACAAGAAACAAAACTGGGCAAGACTAATATGAACAATTTTAGTAGAAAATTCACCCAATGGCAAATGGAAGTGGTGGAGTCTATAGGAGCATCGGGTGGACTGGGTATAATGTGGAGAAAAAATGCAGTTGCATTCACATGTCATACCAAGATGCAAAATTGGATGACTGGTAAAGTAAGAGCCCTTAGTCAAAATATTGAGTTTATTATCATTAATGTATATGACCCAATTCAACAAATAAAAAGAGATTAGTTTGACAGGAAATTGAACACTACTTAAGCATTCAGGATGAAAAACACATCATCATAGGTGGTGACTTCAACACCATCTTGTACTCAACTAATAAAAGCAGTGGTATAAAAACCATTAGACAGCCACAAAGAGACTTCGCAAACTCGATAAATAACAATAATTTACTAGAAATCAGAACTGAGACGGGTTTTCACACATGGAATAACAGAAGAAAAGGTTTCTCCGACATTGCAGAAACACTTGATCGATTCTTCTTCAAAGAAGACATAACGGATCTCAAAATAAAATTAAAGACTATAGTATTACCATGGTCAGGCTCTGATCATTACCCGGTGCGTTTAGAACTTATGGGGGAAGCAAAGCAAACTGGGTGTCCCTTCAATGATGTGGTTTACACATGAAGACTTCCTCCCCAACATACATAAATGGTAGAAGGATAGTGTCTTTGTAGGATCTAAAATGCACCGTCTTGTCTCTAAGATGAAAGAGATTAAGCATAAATTGATAGATTGGAACAAAAAGAAATTCAAAAACATCTTCGAGGAGAAGTAAATAATTGAGAGAGAGTTGGAGACAATAAATATTGTAGTGATGCAAAATGGGATGACCTCTGAAACCTACAAGGCTGAAAAATACTTTTATGTGAATATGAAGGCATTCTAGCTAGAGAAGAGATATACTAGAAATAGAAATCTTGAGAGAAATGGCTAGAAGAGGGAGATAGAAACACTAAATTTTTTCACAGCAATGTCAAAATGAAAAGAGCAGCAAATAAGATTATTCAAATCACCAATGATAGTAATCAAATCATTACGGATCAAGATCTGATCGCAAAAGATGCAACCAAGTACTTTGAAAATATTCTCAACAACTAGGAGCACTCAGACCTCCCTAACAATAGAATCTTATTAAATAACATACCCAAATTGATAACAGAGGGTGATAATCAAATGTTAAACTCCAAAATCAGCCATGAAGAATTCAAAATAGTTTTGGCACAATTTCAAGGAGACAAAGCCCCTAGACCGGATGGCTTCCCTGCTGGTTTTTTTAAGAAATGCTGGCACATCTTAGGGGATGAGCTTACTAATGCCTTGGATTCTGGCCGCAATGGAGGGAAGTTCCTAAAAGAGATCAATAACACCTTTTTGGCCTTTATTCCAAAGAAGGAGAATCCCTCAAAGTGGGAAAAATTCAGGCCCATTTCTTTATGCAACATGACTTACAAACTATTAACTAAAGTCATGGCCACTACCTGCCATAATATCAGAAGAACAAACAGACTTTGTACCCAATAGATCAATTTTGGATGGGATTATTATTGTCCAAGAAGCCATCCACTCTTGTTAGTTCCAAGGGCAACCTAATATGCTGATAAAATTAGAATTCAAAAAGGCTTATGACAAAGTGGATTGGTATTTCCTTTGTAGCTGCATGAAGGCCTTTGGCTTTAACAAACAATGGGTTAATTGGGTTTACTTCTGCATATCAAAACCTAGGTTCTCTATCTTACTAAATTGGAAACTGGAAGGCTTCATTGAAATATCTAGGGGACTTAGACAGGGAGATCCCTTATCCCCATTCTTATTTATAATTATGTCTAAAGCCTTAGGCAAAAGTCTAGATGCATCACAAAGGGCTGGCAGACTATCAGGGATTCAAATAACCAGAGGGGTAGATCCATGTACTCATCAACATTTTTCTAATGACGCAATGATTCTGGGGAAAGGGCAATTGAAGGAAGCTAAGGAAATAAATAAAATATTACAATCTTATGGGCTGGCTTCCGGAGAGATGGTAAACCAGGAGAAATCGAATATATTATTTTTTAATATGGAGGCACGGGAGGAATATAGGATAGCTTCATGTCTAGGGTACAAAATAGGTCATCTATTGTTCTTGTATTTATGGATACCTCTGGACAAAGGTATCAGAACCAACAAACTCTAGGATCCCCTAATTGAAAGGGTGAGGAAAAAGATGTCATCTTGGAAAGCCTTAAGGCTGATAGGGGCAGGAAGATTAACCCTCATAAAAATAGTCTTAGCAACAATGCCTATTTATCTTCTATCATGTATACCACTTCCAAAATGGGCCTATAAAAAACTAACTCAAACAATCAGAGATTTCTATTGGAATGGTGCAAAGGATAAGAACAAAATGAAACTGATATCATGGGAAAAGACATGTCGAGGAAAGAGTGATGGAGGCATGGGAATAAAAAAATTACTATGGCAAAATAAGGCTTTAGGGGCCAAATTGGCATGGAGAATGTACACATCCTCAGAAGCCAAATGGGCCAGAATCCTTAAGAGAAAATACATATCACAAAACCAGAGAGAGGCAGTATTTAGGGAAACAAACCCACCCAAGGGATCTAGGATCTGGAATTTTATAAAAGAAATATGATCGCTTGTAATGCCCCGCCAGGAACCCTAAAGGATAGCAACACAATAAGGCAACTAAAAGGCGCAATAAATTTTTTTTTTAAGATTAAGGGAAATAAACATAACCTTGCTCATAATTAACATAAGCGGAAGACTAACATTACATCCTAAAGGGTTACCAACGAAGATTACTTCAAAATAAAAACCGCATCACAATATTAATCCAATCTTCCATTTAAATTAAGGAAAGCCAATAACGATAAAATAATTCATATTCATAAATTGATTTTCAAAAGATAGGCTTACAGAATTACAACATACATACTTCCAAAGATTCATTTATACAAATAGGAAAGATAACTGAAACAATATACATCCCATGACTTAAATTACAATATTCCATAAAATTACATGGCTTCCATAGAACAATAAATTACAATTTTACAAGTTGTTGATACAATGACCATATGGCCTCAAAGTACAAAGTCAAGAATATAAGTGCTACAAGAAGCACGAACCAAGATGCACCGGCGAAGCCAATCCTCGCGTGAAGGTAGGAACAAGGCATCCGATGGGAAGTGGCACTACCACCCGACCATGTGATCCCAAAATGGAACCACCCCACCGTGCTAGGAGATAGCAGACGACCCTCAAGCAAGCAAGAAAAGAACAACAGTACACATGACTCCGCAGTACACAAGTGACTCGACTCACAAAACACTAGCGACCCTAGAGAGAGAGTGTCATCACATGGCTTAACATGGTTACCCTAGGAAGGTCTCCATAGGTCCCGGCCCCCATCATGGGTTATCCTGGTAACCTCTCCCGAACCCCCGGCTCCATCTAAGCATCATGCAGACCCTACCATCCTTTCGTGAAGACAAGGTGGTAGGTTTGCCATTCCAGGCCTTCCCAAACACCTTGAGCCTATACAAGCACTCAACCGTGTACGGGGTGTATTATCTTAATTAAATTAATAACTACCCACCCCCTAAACAATTATTAGGTTATCACTTAATAGCTGACTTTCGAGGGGTTATCCTGCCATCCACTTTGGGTGCGGCCCCCGCCCGAAAGCCACTCTCCCTACTAGGTCACTAACTGGATAAGGCTATCTATGAGAACTCTATGGTGGACTACAACCATAAATTATCCAGACATGACGCAGGTGTAGGACTCACAGTCACAAACCCAGAGTTAACCTTAAGGGACATATCACATAAAAGCCCATTTCCTCAAGGTTTGAACAACGACACCTGACCAAGGGCAAACATCGACAACATATTGACCATTTTAAACATAATGCGACGACATTAAAACGATTAGACTGCAATGATAAAAACACTACAAACAATCTTTCTTTGAGCAGTCAATCATTTAAATCAAATTGAACAAATGTATACAAGCTACTATAAAATAATTCCACAATAACATCTATTTGACGAATACAATCCTCATACAACTATTTTATAATACTTGGATAACAAACACCAATATTAAATTTAATCCGACTTTCCTTAATCCCAACATTACCACTAACCTCTAAATCATTTGATTATATTTTCACGATACTAATCAATTAATCCCCATTACTAAATCAAAAGAATTACTCATTAATCTTAACACCATCGTAAACTATATTTAACACATTATTATTATTTAATATTAAATAATAACATATTGTTATTATTGTTAAAATAACAATATATTATTGCTTAATACTAAAACGAATAACGCGCAAAGAATTTATATATAAAAAAAACTTTAACATATTGTTGTTATTTAATATTACATGGTAACATATTATTATTATTTTTTTATAAAATAACAATATGTTATCATATAATATTAAATCTACCATAAAACTAACCATATTACTTACCACTAACTTAACTTTTAACATTTTCGTTTTTTTTAAATCTAACAAAAAAAAACATTTAAAAAAAAAGTAATTTTTGAACCCCCGTGGGCCCCCACGAACCCACAGGCAGCAAGCGCTGCCTTTCCCAAACTGGGAAATGCAGCGAGCTGCATTCCCAGTCTGGGGAAAGCAGCGCTGCTGCCTTTTCCCACGCTGGGGATGGCAGCTCGCACAGCCAAAGGGAAGGGAAAGGGGGGTGCGTGGCTGGGTCGAGCCCAGCTCCCCGCCACCGCCCCCAACACAATTTAAATTTTAAATTTAACAAATTAAATTTGATTAATTTAACAGTTAAAAACCATAACAAATAAAAAACGACAGGGGATTAAATGGAACAGAAATTCAAAACACAGACAGAGGTGAAAACCTCTGTTAATCCCAATAAATAAATTTAAACTCCCAGCCATCAAGTTTATCAACATACCCATAATTAAAATTAACTCAAAAGGAGTCATAATTTTACCAGCACTCACCAATTTTCTGAGACAAAACAGGGGCATTCATATTTCATTCAAATTTGCCCAGTTTGTTCTAAAAGTTTAATTAAATGAGAATAGACTAAATCCCCAAACCCCAATTGAAGCTATTTGTTCAAATCAAGCATAAACAAGGAGTTTTAACTCATAACTATCATTTCTAAAACTGGAAATATTTAGGGAAAGAGATTTTATGAATGCTTGGCAAAATTTTGCCAGCATAACACTACCAAAATCCATCAAATTTCTAATTACAAACAGCATGATAAACTAAGAAATTTCTTGCATAGCAAAGATGAAACATTAAGAATTCAGTTAAGGAAGCTTCATGGGAGAAATTAAGTTTAAATTTGATAACCAAAATAGTTGAATTCTTCCTCCAAACCCATAACAAGCAAACACTTCAAGATTTTAAAACAACTAACAGCAAGAGGAAGGAAAGCAATGATTTTTTGTTGCAATAAGCAAGGATTCAACCAACCTTTGATCTCCAAGCAAGAATCCCAACTGGTTCACACCCAAATCCTCCCTTCAAGCCAATTTTCCAAAATTCCTTTCTCCTCCTCCAAAATAAGCATAACCCCCAAAATCTCCTCCAAAATGGCTTAGAAGAAAAATCTCTTAACCTAATTTTCTAGGTTGCCCAAAATTTCTATTAAAAAAAAATATTAAAATTCCCCATTGACTTTCTTTTCTTTTTTTTCTATTTTTCCTTTTTCAAATTTCTCAAAACAATAAATGAAAAATTCTCTTTTTTGAAAATTACATTTTCATAAGTATCAATTTAATCCATTTTTTTCTACTAAATAGGAAAGCAATGAGTTAACTTAATTGAATATATATTTAAAAGCAATTAACTAATCTATTCCATTTCTTTCGTTGGATCTAAACACGATTTCTTTTCCAATAAGCAACTAACAGTTAAAATTTAATAACTAATCAATTTCGCTTGATTCAAAACATAAGGCATAATAAGGAATGAATCGCTCAAGTCAACAATAATGACAACTTAAACTTAAATAATTAACCGAACCACCAAAGCACGCAAATCGAGGAAAAGTAAAAAGACTCGAAATTCAGACAAAGGGGATGAACGACCGACTGACGGCACTCACAATAACAGACTGAGGTGAGGACTAGGGTCAAAAGCTATCTCCTCCACTCCCATCGGACATATAAGGCACGCTCAGACCTGTGAAGCCAGGTGGAGACGATACCCCGTACCTACCCGGTACTTGTACCTGCAATATCCTGCATCACCGAAGCACACATACATGCATATAGATATAGAATACACGGCACGCACACCGATGAAGGAGAATCGCGACGTTCCCTGTCTCATCGAAACGAGTGAAGGAAAATCGTCCCCTTGCATCCAATACAGTAGCAAACACGCAACATATATATGACACATCAACTAGATAAAGTAAAATGTCAGTACGAGCAATAATCCACGAAACACTAGAAATCACCAATACTGAAATACTGAAAGTAACTCATGCATCCAATATCCAGATAAACATGATATAATATCAAATATGTCTGCAAAATGACGAGCAATCAAGTGCCAACTGAAAAGTAAACTGAAACACAAAATCAGTCTAATAAGTCCGATCAAAACGGGGTACTACATTCTCCCCCACAAAACTAGGCTTACTCCTGGAAGCCTAAAACAGATAAGGATAGAGCTCTCTCATCTTCGCTGCATCCTCCCATGTCGCCGAGGTCTCATCATTTGGGTCCCATAGGACCCTTACCTGGTCGATGGTGCGTCCCCTGAGGGTCAAATCCCGACGCTGAAGAATGCGCACGGGCTCCATAGAAAGCTGCCCATCCTCGACCTGCAAAGCGTTCCAATCAAGAACATGAGTCACATCTGGGTGATAAGGCCGAAGAACTGAAACATGAAAGACATCGTGGATGCGGGATAGACTCGGTGGCAAAGCAAGACGGTAGGCAACAGGTCCTATCCTCTCAAGGATCTCAAACGGGCCAACAAAACGAGGCGCCAACTTAGAACCCTTTCCATAACGGATCGGACTCTTACGCTGACGCACTCTCAAGAATACACGGTCGCCAACAGAAAACTGACGATCTACCCTGTGAGCATCTGCATACTTCTTCTGCCTATCCTGTGCAGCTACCAAATGCTCACGAATCCGTTCTACCTGCTGCTCCATCTCTCGAAGGATATCCGGGCCTATGAGCACCCTGTCCTCTAACCGATCCCAACTCAACGGAGTACGGCAAGGACGACCATACAAAGCCTGAAAGGGTGACATACCTATGGAGTTATGATATCCGTTGTTATAAGCAAACTCCACAAGATAAATATAATCCTCCCAACGCGACTGCTGGTCCATAACATACATGCGAAGCATGTCCTCTAAAACCTGATTCACACGCTCAGTCTGACCATCCGTCTCTGGGTGATAAGCTGAACTGAAGTTCAACTGAGTTCCCAAAGCATGCTGAAGTGAGGTCCACAATGCTGAGGTAAAGACTGGATCTCTATCAGAGATTATCCGCCTCGGAATCCCATGCAATCTCACCACATCTTCCAAGAAGACACGAGCCACCACTGCTGCTGTATAGGAAGCTCGGATAGGAACAAAATGAGCAACCTTCGTCAACCTGTCAACAATGACCATGATGGCATCATGACGACGTGAAGAAACAGGCAACCCCATAATGAAATCCATGGAAATGATGTCCCATTTCCAATCCGGTACTAAATTAGGCTGTAAAAGCCCTGCTAGGTGCTGATGCTCCGCCTTCACTCGCTGACATTCCAAACACTTCGACACAAAATCGGCAATGTCACGCTTCATACCAGCCCAATGATAAATCTGTCTAAGATCTGCATGCATCTTCTTGACACCTGGGTGTGCCGAATAAGGTGCACGATGGGCCTCAGTCATGATCAAAGTGCGAAGACCCTCCAAAGGAGGTACATAGATCCGACCAAGATGACGTAGAATGCCATCCGCCTCAAGACTATACCCAGCGAATCTACCCTCTAAGGGCCTTCCGGACTCCAACACGGCTCTAACATCCTGATACCAAGAGTCCTGAGGAAGAACTCCAAGAATTCTCTGTCTCAAGTCCACTCCAAGGGACAAAGCTGAGACTTCATGCCGCCTACGACTCAAGGCATCAGCCACTACATTCTCCTTCCCCTGAATATATCGAACCTCAAAATCATACTCGCAGAGGAATTCCATCCACCTTCGCTGTCGAGCATTCAAGTTCGGCTGCGTGAAGATATATTGCAAACTGCGGTGATCACTATGCAGCTCAAACCGACGCCCTAACAGAAAGTGACGCCACCTAACCAACGCATGCACTACAGCTGCCAACTCCAAATCATGAACTGGATAGTTCAACTCGTGGTCCTTGAGTTTGCGAGACTCATAGGCAACCACACGTCCATCCTGCATAAGCACTGCACCTATACCTTCTAAAGAGGCATCTGTGCATACCATAAACTCTCTGGATGGATCAGGGACTGCCAAAATCGGAGCACTGACAAGGAGTTCCTTCAAGGCATGAAACGCTGACTCACACTGCTCTGCCCAAACAAACTTCTTCCCTTTCCTCTGAAGAGAAGTAATCGGGTGACCTATACGGGAAAAATCCTTAACAAAACGGCGGTAATATCCGGCCAATCCCATAAAGCTCCGAACCTCTGAAACATTGGTCGGCGCTGGCCAATCCACGATGGCTTGGATCTTCGAAGGATCCACAGATACACCCTCTCCTGAAACCACATGACCAAGATATTTCACCTCAGTCTGGAAGAAATCACACTTCGCCAAATTGGCATAAAGTTGATTCTCCCTCAAACACTGCAAAACTAGACGCAGGTGACCCTCATGCTCTTCCATAGATCTGGAATAAATCAATATATCATCCAAGAACACAAGGACAAAATGATCCAGGTATGCACGGAAAACCCCATTCATGAGGCACATGAAAACTGAAGGCGCGTTTGTCAACCCAAATGGTACTACTGTGAACTCATAGTGACCATAACGAGTGCGAAACGCTGTCTTATGAATGTCTGCATCATGAATGCGCAACTGATGGTACCCGGATTTTAGATCAATCTTAGAGAACACCATGGCTCCCTTCACCTGATCGAAAAGATCGTCAATATGAGGCAATGGATATCGATTCCGGATGGTTACCTTATTCAGCTGTCGGTAATCAATGCATAACCGAAGAGAACCATCTTTCTTCTTTACGAAGATAACAGGCGCACCCCAAGGAGAGACACTAGGACGAATGAATCCCTTGGCCAACAATTCTTCCACCTGCAACTTCAACTCACTCAACTCCTGAGTAGTCATCCGATATGGAGCTCTCGAAATAGGTTCTGCACCAGGAACCAAATCAATGCGGAAATCTATGTCTCGCTTCGGAGGCATACCAGGAATCTCCAAAGGAAACACATCAGCAAACTCTCGAAGAATAGGGTGACCATCAAGAGCGATTTCTCGACTCTCTCCCTCATCCATATCCTCAAGAGTTACTGCAAAAAGCTGACATCCTCTACGCATACACCGCTTAAGTTGCATAGCGGAAATAATACGTAAGGATATCGATCTCTGAACTCCAACGATCCCCACTTTCCTGCCATGGTCATCTAAACACTCTACTGTCTTCTGACGACAGTCCACATGAGCACTGTGGGATGATAACCAATCCATCCCCAACACTACTCCATAGGATCCCAAAGGAATGACACGAAGGTCAACAGAAGTCACAAAGGGACCTAGATCCAACTCACAACTAGGTACAAAGGCATCTACGACCACGCGCACCCCGGTAGCCAACTCTACCTGCCACCTATCCGCCTGCTTAGCAGACGTGAGTCCACACCGCTCCACAATGGATGAAGAAATAAAAGAATCCGATGCACCGGAGTCAAAAAGTACTGAGATAGGGATACCACACAACACACCTGCGGCCTCAATAACTGTCCCCTGATGCTCAGCCTGGCGGTTATCAACCGCTGCAAACACTCTGTGGGTCCTACCGGCATCCCCTACTGTAGGCTCTGATGCAACTGGCCCCTGATTCCCTGTCTGGTGGATACGCTGAGGACACTGCACGGCTATATGACCATACTGCCCACAAGAGTAGCAAGCTCCTCTACCAGGTCCTCTACCTCCAGTCGGCCCACTGGACTGCTGAAAGCTTCCCCTACTAGGGGCCTGTGATGCACTCTGAGAAGACTGTCCTGGAAAACCCTGTTTGCTTCTCCGCCAGTTCCTGTTTCTTTTATGAGGAGGGTTGCCACCCTGCTGGCCCTGAGACTGTTTCGGTTTCTGCTGCTGCGGTTGCTGTTGCGGCTGCTACTGCTGTCCACCCTTAGCGGGTGCCTAAGGAGTCCTGAATGGTGCCGCTGACTGGGACTGATTCCCACGAGCTCTGTTCCCACTGGAAGGAACACTCCCTATCTGAACTCCTGCCTGTCCACCATGTGCACGGATGAGGTTCTGCTCAACCAATCTGGCTTTCGCCACCGCTGCCTCCACTGAAACTGGCTCAAAAACTCTAACCCCTCCACTAATGCGGTCGTTAAGACCTCTCAAGAAATGCTGTACGAGCATAGCCTCATCGTTGCCAATCCCGGCATACTGCTTCAGCTCATAGAATCTATGCTCGAACTGGTCAACTGACATACCAAACTGTCGCAATGAATAGAACTCATCTGCCCGAGTCTGTCTCCACTGCGGTGAAAGAAACCGTGCTCTGAACCTCTCTAAGAAGATCTCCCAAGAAACAGTATTGATATTCAGACCAATCTTCTCTTCCTCTAACTTCCACCATATAGAAGCAAAATCATCGAGACGCATGATCGCACATCTCGCTCGGGTGTTGCTACTGTATGGAAACATAGCGAAACACCTATCCAAACTAATCAACCAAGTCTCTGCCTCGAGACCTGTGCCTCGGCCATCGAAGAAAGGAGGGTTGGTCCTCAAAAGATCCTTGATGTGACTCGAGGGAGCTGAATCATGACCAACAGGAACCTCTCTCCTCCTAGGAGACCTCTCTCTCTCTCTCTCCTCTGAAACATGCTGATACGACTCCCCAACCTGAGCATGGATGGGCTGCTCAACTTCAGGCCTAGGGCCTAGCCTAGCTAGCACTTCCTGAAACATCTGCCTCAGCTCTTCCCTTTCGGGAACCGGCTCTTCCACATGTGGTAACTCCTGATGCACTGACTGTTCCTGATCCACACTCACATGAGTAGGAGGTGGTGAAGGACTATGGCGGTCTGAACCTCGGCCCCGTCTCCCACCTCTACCTCTATTGCGGCCACCGACACGGCTGACACCCCTAGCTTTCCTAACCATGACCAAAACTGCAAAAGAGAAAACGGTTCAGATCAATGACAAGGATATAGCAAGGGAAATCCAAACACTAAGATCTACACACAAGGTCAAACTGAATGGGCTCACTACAATCCCAGAGTACCCAATGTTGAAACATGGGCTCTGATACCAAATGTAATGCCCCGCCAGGAACCCTAAAGGATAGCAACACAATAAGGCAACTAAAAGGCGCAATAAATTTTTTTTTTAAGATTAAGGGAAATAAACATAACCTTGCTCATAATTAACATAAGCGGAAGACTAACATTACATCCTAAAGGGTTACCAACGAAGATTACTTCAAAATAAAAACCGCATCACAATATTAATCCAATCTTCCATTTAAATTAAGGAAAGCCAATAACGATAAAATAATTCATATTCATAAATTGATTTTCAAAAGATAGGCTTACAGAATTACAACATACATACTTCCAAAGATTCATTTATACAAATAGGAAAGATAACTGAAACAATATACATCCCATGACTTAAATTACAATATTCCATAAAATTACATGGCTTCCATAGAACAATAAATTACAATTTTACAAGTTGTTGATACAATGACCATATGGCCTCAAAGTACAAAGTCAAGAATATAAGTGCTACAAGAAGCACGAACCAAGATGCACCGGCGAAGCCAATCCTCGCGTGAAGGTAGGAACAAGGCATCCGATGGGAAGTGGCACTACCACCTGACCATGTGATCCCAAAATGGAACCACCCCACCGTGCTAGGAGATAGCAGACGACCCTCAAGCAAGCAAGAAAAGAACAACAGTACACATGACTCCGCAGTACACAAGTGACTCGACTCACAAAACACTAGCGACCCTAGAGAGAGAGTGTCATCACATGGCTTAACATGGTTACCCTAGGAAGGTCTCCATAGGTCCCGGCCCCCATCATGGGTTATCCTGGTAACCTCTCCCGAACCCCCGGCTCCATCTAAGCATCATGCGGACCCTACCATCCTTTCGTGAAGACAAGGTGGTAGGTTTGCCATTCCAGGCCTTCCCAAACACCTTGAGCCTATACAAGCACTCAACCGTGTACGGGGTGTATTATCTTAATTAAATTAATAACTACCCACCCCCTAAACAATTATTAGGTTATCACTTAATAGCTGACTTTCGAGGGGTTATCCTGCCATCCACTTTGGGTGCGGCCCCCGCCCGAAAGCCACTCTCTCTACTAGGTCACTAACTGGATAAGGCTATCTATGAGAACTCTATGGTGGACTACAACCATAAATTATCCAGACATGACGCAGGTGTAGGACTCACAGTCACAAACCCAGAGTTAACCTTAAGGGACATATCACATAAAAGCCCATTTCCTCAAGGTTTGAACAACGACACCTGACCAAGGGCAAACATCGACAACATATTGACCATTTTAAACATAATGCGACGACATTAAAACGATTAGACTGCAATGATAAAAACACTACAAACAATCTTTCTTTGAGCAGTCAATCATTTAAATCAAATTGAACAAATGTATACAAGCTACTATAAAATAATTCCACAATAACATCTATTTGACGAATACAATCCTCATACAACTATTTTATAATACTTGGATAACAAACACCAATATTAAATTTAATCCGACTTTCCTTAATCCCAACATTACCACTAACCTCTAAATCATTTGATTATATTTTCACGATACTAATCAATTAATCCCCATTACTAAATCAAAAGAATTACTCATTAATCTTAACACCATCGTAAACTATATTTAACACATTATTATTATTTAATATTAAATAATAACATATTGTTATTATTGTTAAAATAACAATATATTATTGCTTAATACTAAAACGAATAACGCGCAAAGAATTTATATATAAAAAAAACTTTAACATATTGTTGTTATTTAATATTACATGGTAACATATTATTATTATTTTTTTATAAAATAACAATATGTTATCATATAATATTAAATCTACCATAAAACTAACCATATTACTTACCACTAACTTAACTTTTAACATTTTCGTTTTTTTTAAATCTAACAAAAAAAAACATTTAAAAAAAAAGTAATTTTTGAACCCCCGTGGGCCCCCACGAACCCACAGGCAGCAAGCGCTGCCTTTCCCAAACTGGGAAATGCAGCGAGCTGCATTCCCAGTCTGGGGAAAGCAGCGCTGCTGCCTTTTCCCACGCTGGGGATGGCAGCTCGCACAGCCAAAGGGAAGGGAAAGGGGGGTGCGTGGCTGGGTCGAGCCCAGCTCCCCGCCACCGCCCCCAACACAATTTAAATTTTAAATTTAACAAATTAAATTTGATTAATTTAACAGTTAAAAACCATAACAAATAAAAAACGACAAGGGATTAAATGGAACAGAAATTCAAAACACAGACAGAGGTGAAAACCTCTGTTAATCCCAATAAATAAATTTAAACTCCCAGCCATCAAGTTTATCAACATACCCATAATTAAAATTAACTCAAAAGGAGTCATAATTTTACCAGCACTCACCAATTTTCTGAGACAAAACAGGGGCATTCATATTTCATTCAAATTTGCCCAGTTTGTTCTAAAAGTTTAATTAAATGAGAATAGACTAAATCCCCAAACCCCAATTGAAGCTATTTGTTCAAATCAAGCATAAACAAGGAGTTTTAACTCATAACTATCATTTCTAAAACTGGAAATATTTAGGGAAAGAGATTTTATGAATGCTTGGCAAAATTTTGCCAGCATAACACTACCAAAATCCATCAAATTTCTAATTACAAACAGCATGATAAACTAAGAAATTTCTTGCATAGCAAAGATGAAACATTAAGAATTCAGTTAAGGAAGCTTCATGGGAGAAATTAAGTTTAAATTTGATAACCAAAATAGTTGAATTCTTCCTCCAAACCCATAACAAGCAAACACTTCAAGATTTTAAAACAACTAACAGCAAGAGGAAGGAAAGCAATGATTTTTTGTTGCAATAAGCAAGGATTCAACCAACCTTTGATCTCCAAGCAAGAATCCCAACTGGTTCACACCCAAATCCTCCCTTCAAGCCAATTTTCCAAAATTCCTTTCTCCTCCTCCAAAATAAGCATAACCCCCAAAATCTCCTCCAAAATGGCTTAGAAGAAAAATCTCTTAACCTAATTTTCTAGGTTGCCCAAAATTTCTATTAAAAAAAAATATTAAAATTCCCCATTGACTTTCTTTTCTTTTTTTTCTATTTTTCCTTTTTCAAATTTCTCAAAACAATAAATGAAAAATTCTCTTTTTTGAAAATTACATTTTCATAAGTATCAATTTAATCCATTTTTTTCTACTAAATAGGAAAGCAATGAGTTAACTTAATTGAATATATATTTAAAAGCAATTAACTAATCTATTCCATTTCTTTCGTTGGATCTAAACACGATTTCTTTTCCAATAAGCAACTAACAGTTAAAATTTAATAACTAATCAATTTCGCTTGATTCAAAACATAAGGCATAATAAGGAATGAATCGCTCAAGTCAACAATAATGACAACTTAAACTTAAATAATTAACCGAACCACCAAAGCACGCAAATCGAGGAAAAGTAAAAAGACTCAAAATTCAGACAAAGGGGATGAACGACCGACTGACGGCACTCACAATAACAGACTGAGGTGAGGACTAGGGTCAAAAGCTATCTCCTCCACTCCCATCGGACATATAAGGCACGCTCAGACCTGTGAAGCCAGGTGGAGACGATACCCCGTACCTACCCGGTACTTGTACCTGCAATATCCTGCATCACCGAAGCACACATACATGCATATAGATATAGAATACACGGCACGCACACCGATGAAGGAGAATCGCGACGTTCCCTGTCTCATCGAAACGAGTGAAGGAAAATCGTCCCCTTGCATCCAATACAGTAGCAAACACGCAACATATATATGACACATCAACTAGATAAAGTAAAATGTCAGTACGAGCAATAATCCACGAAACACTAGAAATCACCAATACTGAAATACTGAAAGTAACTCATGCATCCAATATCCAGATAAACATGATATAATATCAAATATGTCTGCAAAATGACGAGCAATCAAGTGCCAACTGAAAAGTAAACTGAAACACAAAATCAGTCTAATAAGTCCGATCAAAACGGGGTACTACATCGCTCATATCGAACCACCTATCTTGGGATATTCATGATGGTAAATCTGCCTTGTTCTGGGAAGATTCCTGGGGGGGTTACCCCTCGATAGACAGTCTGATGAATATGACCAGTATAAAGGACCAAATGAAATCTTTATGGGGTAATCATGTAAGGTATTATACAACAATGGCACCAAAATCAACAATGGGATGGAAATGGAAAAACATGCTCCCATTCTTGGCAGATGACAAAGCCCAAGAATTGTTGCAAATTCTTGAATGCAGAATACTAATACTCAAACCTAAGCCAGATGAGCTTATATGGTCGAGATCAAAGGATGGACAATACAACTGCAAAGATGATTTCAGAACCATATATGATGAGGCAAACAATGTCAAGGACTATATCCCTAATACAATATGCTGGGACAAATTATGTCACCCAAAAGCTGGCTTCTTTGCCTGGGCAACATTTCAAGGGAAGGTCCTAACTGTTGAGCAATTTAAACTTAGAGGCTACGAAGGATCCTCAATTTGTTTCATATGCAAAAAAGACGAGGAGACAAATGATCACATATTCACAACCTACAACTACACACAAAAATGTTGGTATTGGCTGATGGCACAACTAGGTTGGTCAGGTGCCCTTATCCCTTACCTAAAGGAATGGCTCAAAAGTTGGCCAATTATAAAAAGGAATAGAATCTTCCACAATTTATGGATATGTAGCCCAACAATAGTAATCTGGGAGGTATGGAAGGAGAGCAACAAGAGAATTTTTCAAGAAACAGAAATGAAGGTATAGAATCTTATAGCAAAAATAGAAGCCTCCATCATAGAAACCTCCAATAGTAGGAATGTGACCATCCCCCAACATGATAAGACATTTACAGACTGGGATAACTACATCAGAAGGCAGTGGAAGAGGATTAAAATCCCTTCATTTATTGGGAAGGGGGACAGAGACAAGACCGAAGTTAGAAAACATGCAAATGGGTGCCCTCGGAGGTTGGATGGTACAAACTCAACTTTGATGGAGCATCCAGAGGTAATCCACGGGAGGAAGGGGAAGGATGTATAATCCACTCAAATGAAGGGATCTGTATTGGATCAAGATCCAGATATCTAGGTCATTTCACTAACAATAAGGCAGAACTGTTGAGACTAATAGAGGGTTTAAACCTATGTAAACAATTAAAAATATCAAAATTGGAAATAGAAGGAGACTCATCCATTATAGTTAATGCAATGAGGACCAGGATAATGCCAAACTAGGATCTCGAAAGTTTATTGGACGGAGCATTTTCTCTAATGGAAAGCTTCTCATATTACATGCTCAATAACATATATAGGGAGGCTAATATATTGGCAGATAATCTAGCCAATTTACAAGCAGATGGAACAAATAAAACTGCATCATTAACATAGAGGCAATTAGACCAGGATACTCATACGTAGGCAGGGGTTTATACATAATCCTAAACAACACATTCACACACATATTGGAAGGTATACATATGTATATGCACAAATAGTGGTATATATGTACATATATATTTATACTTATATGTGCATACGTTCATATATATGGTAGCAGATACATATATAGATGCGTGTATACATATATAACTATATATATAGATACATACTCACACATATACAGATATATGCGTATATAACCATATATATACCTATCAATAATAATCTTAGAGCAGAGCTCATCATAACCCTCCTTTGGCTCTGAATAGACTTCTCAATATAGTATACACAAAGTATGTTGGTATGCCTATATGGTTATATACATACATATATATGCATATATATACAATTATATATATATATGTGTGTGTGTGTGTGTATACAATTATATATGTATATACACATAGAGACATATACACATTTAAAATTTATATATTTACACACACACACACACATATATATATATACAATATAGATATGCGTAGGCATCATCATATGTCAAGACCTTATCATTTAGGTGCGGTTAGAACCCTTAGCAAGCATTCACTGGAAATGCTAGGGTGTAAGGCAAACAGAGAATAAAGGGAAAAACAATCAACAACCCTATAGTTGATATGACAGGACAACATAGGGATGAAAATCTCTCAAATTTGACAGAGATACACATGCTCATTTGTATACATAAAACATGATTATATACTCAAATCTATATACCTAAGTAGAAGCACCCACCATTTATCTCTGTAAAAAATGGACTCTGGTATTTGTCTTTTCCCTGAGAAGCGTGAAATGTCCTTCCTCAGACAGATCTCTTGCAAACATTGGTCGCTTATTCTGAGATCAGAAGATGATCTGGTCATACATGCGACCAAAAGGATTTTGGGCGACGAGATTATATACTCAGAACACAAAAAATGAGTCAATAGTAGCATCCCAATAGGGTTTGTAGCAATACTACTCACAATGGGAGAAGATAAAGCAGTCACAGTCACACTATCCAGGCTAATATTCAAAGAAGAATATTTGGTTAACCTAGAAATGGCTATTAAATGTGTGGATGATAAGCTATATATACCTTACCCAAAAGATTACACCAAAGTTGTGGAAGCTATAGATAAGGAAGAGGTGCTCAATATAGAGTTTAAGAGGCCTATTCTTAGCAACAAGGATCAGAAACTATGCTGCCAAAGGCAAACATAGATAGCAAGGAGCATTGCATTCCTCAAACAATGGCTTGGTATGGTAAAAGAGCCAAAAGGTGAATGGTGGGTAAATTACATGGTAGAGGAGGGTTGGACCCCATTCGAGGCTGATAATACCAGTGATATGGAGGTTGAGGAAACATAGGCCTCTAGCATGGAAGTCATAGATGATAAGGAGGAATAATAAGTTTTCATAACATAGTTTTGTTTGCAGCTACTAATATAACTAATCTAATACATAGGGATGTAGGATCTACAGTTATTACAAGGCACATATTTAACTGTTTACGAAAGCACTTGATATAAGGATGGCTTAGAAATGTATGACTCTGTTATAGCATAGATAGCGAAGGGTAAGATACTCACTTGATGACATTTTCAAAACATATAGATATACTAAATAAGTGAAGTTTAGAATCTGGATGTTTCTTTGAGTCAGGCATATACTAAAATACAGTAACACAAAGTACTCTAGCAACTCTTGCATATTGGTTTACTTCATCAATTACATTTAGACATCTATAAGACTAGAATATCATGGTAACATCATGAATCATAGGCTAGATGGGTTGTGTTATTATCAGTCTTTTGTTGACTAGTGTTTATACCTCTAATATTATTGTAGCCTGGGTAATGTTTCATAATATAGCCAACAATTTATGATGGTGACTTAATATGAAAGAATCCTAGGCTATAATAACAACAGGGGAAAGTATGTAGAGATAATACTAGTTCTTCTTCTTCTTTTTTATACTAACACTTAATAAAGTGGTTTAGAGAAGGATTGTCTTGAGAATTTGTTTTGCAGGAAAAGAAGAAGGCAAAAAATATGGCAAAAGCGGCAACAGTGAACAACGAAGTCTGGTAGAAGCAAGTTAACTCATTGGAAATTATAGATACTACCTATGAAGGGATTTTTGAACAGCCAAAATGAAGAATTTGTAAAAGATAATATGCAACTCAATAAATGATATTAGATACTGACTGGACCTATGGTCCCGGGCAAGGCTGGAGGTTTTCTCCTCTCTGCTCTTTCCTACCGGTGCTTGCACTGAGCGGAGATTGTAATTCTATTTATTAATAAAATATAGCTTAGGTCTTTTATCGGGCAAAAAAAAATTCTAATGATTCAAATATCCTCTAATTTTAGATAATTTCATTTCCAATAAATTTCCATGTCATTTCATCTCAAGTTTTTTAAAATCAAATCCAAAATGCAAATAAAATTCAATTTCATGCACCAAATCTCCTACAACACGCTAAAATTCTAGCTGCCACTGACTCTGAGTCTAACTCTCAATCCATTTTTTCTGACTAATCAATCAACTTTTTATGACTAATTAATCAATCCAGTCAACTAGTCAGTTAATATAGTTAACTCTCCAATCACCTTTTCTAACTCTGAACCAACTTTTTCGAACATATCAATCAATTCAATCATTTCCTCAATCAATTTAGTTAATGAATCAATCAAATGATTCTGACTGTCAATTAAATGAGGTTAACTCTCAATCGATTTGAGTCATCTTCTCAATCAATTTTGTCTCAACCAATCTCGATCATTGATCGAATCAATCTTCAAATAAATCTTAGCCATCCAATTAACCTCTCAGAATCTATAAATTCAACATTAGTTTCTCATTTTCAACAACCACTATCTTCAAATTATTTTTGTCATATTGTAGGTTAGCAATGCAATTCTGAGAGCCAGTACTCTGCAGGAATGAGAAGGACAATGGGAGCAACTTGTGTGAATTCGACAGGGGGATTCTAATTCTCTTTTGATTTATTTTCCTTGTTGAATTTCATAGACATACTCTCATTGATGTTAAGTAGGAATTTATTAATTAGATAGGGATTTTCAAGATTTCCCTTTATTCTAATTGGCTTAATTTAATGATTTCAGGCATACTACATTTAGAGTCTAAGTATTTTAAGTTTGAATATATTGAAGACCTTAAGTGGGATCAGATGTTGGCTTAATTGAATCATAAAGTTTTTCTATAAATTATAAGATGGATTTGTTTAAGAAGTTATAAAAATTGTTCTAGAGAGGAATGTCAATGAACAAACTCACTTTGGAATTTTATAGACACAACATCTAGGAAAATCATATGGACAATAAAGTAGAGGGGATGTCTTGATACTTGAATGGGTTATGGAACAAAATCCAACTTGTGTTCAAGGAAACTAATAATTTATATAGAAATCAACTAGGAATGTGTATAGAGGGAGGATGCAACATCTAGCAGTAACACACACAACTCAAGAAAGAAGAAAAGTTATAAGAAGGGATAGAGGTTTGTAGAAATCACCTCTAAACATATAGCTTCTCAGGTGCATGCATATTAGGGTTTTTTAAATAACCAAAATATGACCCAATGTCTCACTTTAGTATTATGGGAAGGAGACAATTTAATTAATGTGATATGGTTAGTTATTAGGAGTTGGTAATCAATCATAGAAAGAATATAGTGTGTTTATAAGTGGTATTCTAAATCCTCTAGATATCACTTTACATATAACTATGTCTATCTTGTTAGGGTTGTGAAGCTATCTTTTTATACACTACATAGTGTTGTATTGTGTTAGAGCCTCATAATCCCAAGTTTGATTGTTCAATCCCAACTCTAAATAAATTAACAAAGGAAACAACGTCCACAGATCAAGGTTATACAAGTTCAATGTAGTCATATACAAGCTCCCTAAAACTAGTTATTGTACACCTTTGGTAATCTCATGATCCTACCATTGTGAACTCTAGAAGATGCTAGTTTAGGCTCTAACATTGCTAACCATGTGGTGTGAAACCTTCATAGATAGATTAACATGGGTGACTACAAATGTCACCATTGATTCAAGGTGGTCACCATGAGAAGATAAGGGGAAAGCCAATGATACTATTGCTAAGGCTTATAATTAGAAAAAGTAGTGTCTATATCTACCACTTCTAGTCTCTCCACCAAGGCATGCAAGATCTAATACCAATTTTTTAAACCATATCAACTAGGATGGTTTCTATAATTATATAAAAAAATTATCAATCCTAGTTGGAGAGCTAGAATTGAGCCTTCACTTCATTCCAAGAACAAAGATTCCTACTAGTTTTGGAAAAGATATCCAAGATCGTGTTTTGATCTTCTTTTTGAAAAAATAAAAGCATGAACTTAGGAGTCCTTGCAAGAGAATAATTTTGGCACTAAAATATAAGATACCACCAAAGGTCTTTCTAGTTCATGGAAAAACTAGTCTAGAAAGTAGAACTATTCCAAACAAGCCAAGGCTTAATAGCTTCCCAAGTCTTCCAAATACTTTTTTATCATAAATTTCCTTTGAATCTAAATAGCCACTTTCATAATAAGAAGGGTATGAAGACCAATACCTTTCCAATTTGATCGCCCAAATGGATGACCAGAAGGGATGACAATATCACACTAATTTTTTTTGGGTTTCACTACCCTTAAGAGAATGAATGACCCACTTAGTGTAGAGGGAAAAATATTGGCACTAAGTAAACAATAATCCTAGATCTCCTGACTCATCAAGAAGACAAGAAAAATCGCACGAAATCTAATGGAAATATTGGTGATTATCTAGACAAGACTAGAGAAAATTATGAAGAATATCGTTTAATTTAAAATAAGAATCTTTGGAAGAAACCTAACAAGAGGAGTAGTAGACATGAGTGGTTGCAAGAATCTTAGAGTATATCTAGAATTTTCTACTAGATATAGGGGTTTTGTGACTCAATGAGAAATATTTTTTTTATTATATCAAGGATAGCTTGCCATAAAGATGATGAAGATTCTTGAAAGGAAAAGGGAAATCCCCAAATCCTAATATTTTTACCATGATTAATCCATTTCTATCCAAAACAATTAATCCAAGAAGGCTTGGGAAATAAGGATTATCGATACCATTAAGTATTTTTTCCATTCAATGGCAAAGCCGAAGGCCTTAAAAAAATAAAATACTAAAGAACTTCCTTTATTTTATTTTCCTCCTCTAACGGAGTGCAAATTCATGGTATAGTTGTAGACACATAAAAAATTTCATTAAAATGTCCTCTTAATTAATCTTAATTCTTCCTACATCATCAAGTGGATCCTTATTATATAATATTCATTTTTGATTATTTCATTATTCTCCATTATATTATAATATTCATATCATATTATTAATTCATTAAAATTCATTAAAATTTATTAAATAACATATATTCCATTATTTCATTAAATCCTATATATTATTCTCAATCTCTTGAATATCACAAATGCATCCATATTTATCATATTCCATCTCCATCTGCTACATCTACCTAATTCATGTGGGACAAAACACCTCCAAACCAATCTTTTATCCCACATTCACTCTCATATGGGATCGACCTGGAGGACATTTATAAATACATAGCTTCCTCTCAGTTCTAGGCATCCATCATTTGCATCTTCCAATCTCTCGTGTTCTTGCATACTTGACATATTTCATCTTTGCTTCAAAATTTCATTGTCATAGTGTTGTTTTTAGTTCATTGTACATCCATCTTTCATATCTTCAATCATCTTTGCTTCCAATCTCCATTCTTCATAGCCTCTTGTGTGAATGCTTCTGAGAGCATCCATTATTGAACATAAGACCTTGACAGATAGGAAGGCAATGGAGAGATTTTTGTTAAATGCATGTGTGTGTGTGTGTTTCGCTTTTAGCTTTGCATATATGTTTTCATGCAGGTACTCCATTGATAAGATGCTAAATAATTTGGATCTTGGCTCATAAGATCTCAGACACAATTTCTCCATCTTCAATAGTAAAGCAGCATTGAATTCGAGTGAGCAGTAGAAGCTTGAATGGGTATGATTATTGTTCCAACACGAAATGGTTTCCACTAGCCCCTCCTGTTGAATGCACTCATTAGACATCAAATTGAATCAGGCACTGATTTAGTCTGCTCTACACTTAGACCAAGAAATTTCTCCCAATTTTTAAGTTTTAGAATGCTTTCTCTTTCAGTCAGTCACTTTGGCACAATTCAAATTTGTGATTTACTTCACTTTGGTACAAGCACTTTTTTGAAATGATAAAGATGGACTATACTTAGCTTCACTTGTGGGTTGATGATGTTTGAGAACACATATTGTTTAGAGATCCAAAATGTGCTTTAATAACATATCTTGGTCTAGAATGCTCTAATATATAGTTGATCTATTTTTTGCTTTGAATTGAATTTGCATGTGGAATTGAACCATTATATATGGATTAATTTATATTCAATAGGTCATTTGTAAAATTCTAGTTGTTTGTACATGTTCAACTAATACAAGAATATCTTAGTGGTTGAGAAATCTCGTATCACCTAAAATATTTTTATCTTGTCTATTTTATTTTTGCATGTATTTTGGAGTAATATCTCATCCATTGTGATGTCACAATATAGGCTTATTGAATATCATTATAATAGTTTAAAGCCATAATGCCACAAGTGGTCTCTTCATTGTCTAGTAGTGCATATTGATCATAGATTTTTCAAATTAGTCTTTTGGAATGTCCATATATCAAATTCTAAAAAATTTTCTTATTGTAAATACAACATATTCTTACGCATAAGTGACCCCTTTTAGAACTCAATGTCAATATCTAAAAAGTTTGTTATATTGTTATGATTTGGTTAGCAATATCTCGCTACTTAAATAATCCCCTATATAAGGTGATCAATCCATTAAAGAATGCATGTCAAATAACATGAAGATAGAATAGATAGAAGAATTTTAATATTGTAGTCTTGACCTATCTTTTGGTGGCATGTAGTATTATGATAGGATCTTTTGTTCCTAATTTTTTGTAGACCTTTTTCATATCATAGTATTTTATATGAAGTATTGATTATGCACCATTATATATAATGTTTCTAAGAATCTTTTTTTTGTAAACTCTTTTGCTGATTTTTTTTCCTATGTTTAGGTTATATGTTTTGGAAATTTGGAAATTTGGAGGAATTGCTTATGTGTTGCATTGATGTTTTGTCATTGATGGCAACACCGGATGTTTTGGTTGTTTACCGATTTTCGGTTGGTTCCGATAGAGTGGTTGGATTATGATATGGATCTAATATTCTTTGGTTTGTGGAATTGATTTGGATTTTTCATTAATGCTATTCAGATGCGTATCATGATCAGTTGGTTTAGGATTTGATGACTTAGATACTATCATTTGTTCTAGTAAGACTTTTTGGTCACCAGTAAGAATTTTACTAGTAGAGCTTTGTTGAAGATCTTTTGATGCATGTGACAAGTGGTGTTGGTATGACTTCCAGATGTCTTTCAAGATGTTGTTGGTTATCTTGTTCATGTTCCTATTGATCAATGATGTTGCATTTAGGATAGGACCTAATGTTATCTTAGTCTACTAGGTTATGGACCGACTTATGTAAAGTGTTGATAGATGATCCCAATGTGTTATCGTATGGATTCATTGATTGGATTATCTTGTTTCGATCTTAGACCGACTTGGTTGATCATTGGATTGCGGGTTTATTTTATAAATTTATTTTATTATCTTTTAGGTGACCGACCTAATTGTTTAGGTCCCGGGTTGGTATAAATATGATGTAAGATATCTTTGTAGTTCACGGTTATGGGATGGTTATGTGATTATTTGTGTGCAAATAATGTTGTAATCATATGCAGGAGTGTTTGTCGATCATAGGTGATCGAATTGGGTTGGTAAGAGAGGTTTAAGACCTCTGGTACTAAGCTTAACCGGAACTGTACTCAGCCATAGGAGATGTTTTCTTTGCAGTTCACTCTTCTTTCTAGATTGTAGTCTGGATTTATTTTGTAGTCAGTGAGGCTCCTTTTGTAATAAGTAGTGTGCTCTAGGTTGTTTGCATTCCTACATATGTAGGCCCCTCATTTTGTAATCACATACTTACTATAGAAGTATTATCTGACTATGGGTAGGCTTCCCACTGTGGTTTTTCCCTTTATCGGGTTTTCCACGTACAAATCTTGGTGTCATGTGTTCTGGATGGATGGTAAGTGTTCTATGATTTATGTTTAAGCTTAATTTCTATATCAGTTATTCTGGTATTTGGTTTATACATTCTAGTATTGGGTTTATGTGTAATGATTTGAATTCTTAAAGTTCTATAATCTATTGACAAATGATTCACCTCCCCTCTCAGTTGTCCTCTGGTTATCTAAGTTGTCTAACAATTGGTATCAGAGCCTAGTCCTCTCTGCAGAAGCTTAACCACTTGAGGAAGATCCTATGGCATCTAACAGTTCAAGTTCATCAAATACATCTACAGCTATTTTTCAGAGAGAAATTCCTAGGCTTGATGGAGCAAATTACAGGGTATGGAAGATTCAAATGGAGACTCGTCTGAGATGTCTTGGAAAGGAAATTTGGGAGATCACTGAGAAAGGAGTAACGCCTTTTAATTCGGCATCTGGTAATCCTCCTCTGGCAGGCCTAGATAAGGAGCTTGAGAATGATTGTAGAGCTAGAGAAGCCCTTTTGTGTGCACTTTCTGATCAACAATTAATGAGACTAATTAAAAAATCAACTGCAAAGGCTATATGGGATGAATTGGAGACTTTTAATGAAGGTGACCCTACTGTTAAAATTTCTAAACTTGATGGTTACCAAGTGAGGTATGAGAGCCTGAAGATGCAAGAAGATGAAAGGATTACTGCTTTTATGGAGAGATTTAATGAGATTGTTATGGGAATTCAATGTTGTTGTGGATCTCTGAGCGAAGATGAAATAGATTTAAAAGTACCAAGAGCTTTTCCACTGGCTTAAAAGATGAAGGCTTATGCAATTAATGAGCTGAGAACTATGGAAAACATCATTGTAAATAGGGATAGCTTGGTTGGGAAGTTACCTTCTTTTGAACTTGGGGAATTTGGATCTTCTGGAGCTATAAAATCTGAACCTGCTTTTCATGCATCTACATCATCTACCAGCACGAGTGAGTGGAAAGCTTTATATGTGATGGAACTAGAGGATATGAAGAGTTTGAGCAACTTGAAGCCTTATTTGCTAGAAGAGTACCTAAAGGAGTGACAAGAAGTAAGTATGAAGGAAAATCAACTTTTAAATGCTTTGCATGTAATAAGATAGGTCATTTTGCATCTAGATGTCTTGAAAGGAATTCAAGATTTGAAGAAAGAGCTAGAAGATATTTTAGGCCTAACCATGATTATCAGAACAAGCATAAGTATAGGAGGAACAAAGACAAATCATGCTACTTTGCTAATGAGGAAGGTGTGACTGATTATGATGATGAATCGACACAAGATTCAACTAGTGGATCTGGCAATGGAAAAGAATGGGTATTTTTGGCTATCAAGGAAGATGATCTGGTACCTGAAGAGAAGGCCCTTACTACTAAAATTAAAGACAAGGATGAATGGGTGATTGATAGTGGATGTTCACATCATATGACTGGAGATAAAAGGAAGTTCGTATCTTTGCAAGAATTTGATGGTGGTCTGGTTAGATTTGGAGATGACAAAGCATGCATGATTAAGGAAAGAGGAACAATAGCATTAGATGGTAAGCATAACATTGATAATTTTTATTATGTTGAAGGTTTCAGACATAATATTTTGACTGTAGGATAGATGGTGGATAAGGGATTTCAGTTGTAGTTCAAGGATCAAAAATGAAAGATTATCAATAGATTTGGATTGGAGATTGCAACCAGGACACAGACTAAAGGTAACATCTTTCATTTGAACTCTCGTGAAAAGAAATGTTTGATTGCATAAATTAATGAGAGTTGGCTATGGCATAAGAGGTTGTGTAATGTGAATTTTGATTGTATTGTGAAAATCAGTTCTACTAAGGCAGTTAGAGATATACCTAAGATTGTAAAGCCCTATAATCCGGTATGTAAGGAATATCAAATGGGAAAGCAAGTCAGAACTTCTTTTAAGAGTATACAAGACATATCTAATGATATTATTGATCTTCTTCATACTTATTTATGTAGTCTTGCTAGAATCAAAAGTTTTCAGGGTGATAGATATTTCATGCTGATTATTGATGACTATTCAAGAATAATGTGGATTACTTTTCTAAGGGAGAAGTTTGAAGCATTTGAAAAGTTTAAAATCTTTAAAGATAAAGTTGAGACATAAACAAGATTAAAGATTAAGTGCTTAAGGTCAAATTAGGGTGGAGAATTCACATCCGGTGAATTTAACGGCTATTGTGAGAAGAATGGGATAAGGAGACAGTTGTCTATACCACGGATACCTCATCAGAATGGAGTTGTAGAAAGGAAGAACAAAACTATCTTGGATGTAGCTAGAACTATGATGATGGAAGCTAATCTGCCTCATGTCTACTGGAGAGAATATGTAAGCACGATGATATACACATTCAACAGAGTTCATATCAAAGGAGATACTTGTAAGACACCTTATGAGTTATTCAGGATCTTTGCTAGTAAATTCTATATCAAAAGAGATGATTCCATTGGAAAGTTTGATCCTAGATGTGATGAAGGAATATTTCTTGGTTATTCTAATGAAAGCAAAGCATATAGATGTCACAACAAAAGATTGCAGAGAATTGTGGAGAGCACAAATGTCAAGGTGGATGAGCAGAATGGAAGTCAAATCAGAACTTATGAGAGAGAACTAGCAATGGAAATGATCACAACTAAACTGGTAGCACCTACACTGGAGCAAAATGTTGAACCAGAACTCCGGCAGTATCAAAAAATTCAACAGTAACCGAAGATTAGGATAGAGGAACAAAAAATCAAAAGACTCGTAGGTATGTAAGGTTGAATCATTCAGAAGATCATATCATTGGAGACAAAAACAAAGGAGTGATGACAAGAAGAAAGTTGGCAGTTGATGAGGTATGTTTAATTTATCAAGTTGAACCGACATTAGTAATAGAAGCTTGTAAAGATGAATGTTGGATGAAAGCTATGGAAGAAGAATTAGATCAGATAGAAAAGAATAACACGTGGACTTTAATTCCCCGGCCTAAAAATAAGAATGTTATTGGAACTAAATGGGTTTTTAAGAATAAATTGAATGAAGATGGACAAGTTGTGAGGAATAAAGCTAGATTAGTTTGTAAAGGATATTCTCAGAAGGAAGGAATTTATTATAATGAAACCTTTCCACCGGTAGCTAGGATTGAAGCTGTGAGATTATTTTTTGCTTATGTTGCACATAAGAACTACAAGGTTTATTAGTTGGATGTTAAGTGTGCATTTTTGAATGGAGATCTTGAAGAGGAAGTTTATATGGAGCAACCTAATGTATTTTCACTTTCAATTGACAAAAACATGGTTTGCAGGTTAAAGAAAGCTTTATATGGATTGAAACAAGCCCCTAGAGCTCGATAAATATCTTTTGAAGCTTGGTTTCACTAAAGCTAATGCTGACAATAATTTATATTATAAGATCACTGATAATGACATATTTATTATTGAAGTCTTTGTTGATGATATCATTTTTGGAGGTAAAGATAAGTTGTGTATGGAATTATCTAACAATATGAAGAATGAATTTGAGATGTCTATGATTGGGGAGATGAAATTTTTCATAGGGTTGCAGATTACTCAAACTGATAAAGGTATTTTCATCTGTCAAACTAAGTATGCTACATAGTTGTTGAAGAAATTTGGGTTGGAAAATTCTAAACCGGTTGGTAGTTCAATGGTCACAAGTGAGAAATTGACAAAGAAAGATGCATCTACACTGATAAATCCTACAAGGTACAAGTCTATGATTGGAAGTTTGTTATATCTGACTTAGACTAGACCGGATATAATGAATGCAGTTTGTATTGTATCAAGATATCAGAGTGATCCTAGAGAAAATCATGACAGTGCCGTGAAAATTATTTTCAGGTATTTGCAGGGAACAACTGAATATGGTTTGTGGTATCCTAAAAATGATGACTTTACATTATATGCATATTATACAAATGCAGATTGGGTTGGAGGTGTTATTGACTGGAAGAGCACATCCGGTGGAGCTTTCTTTCTTGGAAAGAAACCTATTTCACGGATCGGCAAAAAGCAGTCATGTACCTCTTTAACTACTGTTGATGTTGGGTATGTTGTTGCTGCTACTAACTGTCATGCTCTGTGAAGTGTACCTGTACCTACAACCACGATACACTCAATAAATCATTACAAGCAATGGTTAGTAAATTGAAACAATGAAATGTAAAACCATAGCTAATCAACTTATTGCCTCCTAGTAAATGCGAGTATGAAAATGCTCTCAGATCTGGTTATGCATATTCCAGTGACTTGACTACACTTAGATGGAGGATTTGAATGATGAAAATGCATGATCTAGAAAGAATAGAATGATTAAGCTATATGAGTTCATGATTGCTCTAGAAAATAAGCTAGAATGAAGATGCAATTAAGCTAAGATTGAGCATGATAACATTGCTAAAAAATGATAAACTAGAAGCTAGATGCCTATAGTAATAATTCTTGAATACAAATGATATGAATCAAATGATATGAAAGAATGATATGAAATTGGGACCCTTTGAGCTCCAAAATAAGGTCTATTTATAGGATTTTCCAAGGCTAGGGGTGATGTGGCAAGAATCAACAGTCAAGATTGATCTAAAGATATCAATGGTTAAATTGGAGGATGGCAAAGGGGGTTGGATTAAAGGGATAATCTATCATCTCTATGGTGACAAGTGTCAAGAGGCATCTAGAAGAGTTGGATGAAAGGGAACACTTAGTGACAAGTGTCACAAAGGTTCTAGAAGATGTTGAATGAAAGAGAACATGGTGGTAGGTAGAATGGGTTTGGTTTAGGAGTGGTAGAAGTTAGGAGAGTTTGAATTTAAAAATTCAAATAATGGAAAAAGGCTAATTAATCTCAACTCATGATTGATTTGTTTTAATTAATTAGAGATTAGAAGAAATGATTTTGATGGAGGGAATTAATTAATTAAAGGAGATTATTAAAATGAACCTATTAAATAAATCCTTAGATTTATTAATAAGTAGATGAAAGGGAGATTTAATCAAATTGCTTAGTGAATTTAATTAAATTGGGAAGGAGGATTAATTAAATAATTGCTTATTTAATTAATTATCTTCAGACCATTTTTAGGTGTATACATTTTGCCCCTCTTTGAAGCGAGGTGTGATGACACATTGATTCAAAGAATAATCTCATTTTGATGCTGATATTGATTTGATAGGATGCCCCAGCTCTTGATTGCTAAATTTTGGTATGATTATGCTCCCTTGGGAGATCAATTGAGATCATTGATCTTTGGAGTGTTTGCGAAATTGATATCCCGATAGATTTGATTTGATTTGATTTCTGCAACTATGTTTTGATGAAAGTGTGAGTTCTTCGATTGGCTTGATTGCTTAGATTGATAAGATTGAAAAATATTGATTGAATAGATTTGATAAGATCGAGATTCAGTCTAGTTTCAGGAAGGATTCATCCTGTATAAGACAATGATGATCAAAGCGTCTGGTTTTAGGAAGGATTCATCCTATATAAGACATGATCAGAACATCTGGTTTCAGGAAGGATACATCCTGAATAAGACATGAATCAAAATCAGATCGTCTGGTTTCAGGAAGGATGCATCATGTATAAGACATGATAGAATTGGTTAGGTTTGATTAATCGATTTGATTTGATAAGGTTGATTAGATAACGAATTGACAATTTGTTGATATCAAGTTGCAGAAATTTTTGGATATGTTGATGTTGATTCTGTTGAGAGAGATATCATAAGACTTTCGCTAGGTCGACCATATCATGAGAGAGATATGAGTCATTAGTTTGATTGTGTATACACTTGTGATGATACTTTGATATTTCTTGTGATAGATTTAACCTTGGATAAAAGGAGCTTGTAGGATCCCATGCAAGAATGAAATGCAAGCTAAAATGCAAATGAAAATGCAATGGAGATGCAAACTATGACCGGACTAGTCACTGGATTATTTTGTGTTTTTGTCAACATTGAGCTTTGGAAATGTGGGAAGTGAGTGCAAACATCGATGGTATAATTAAACCACGATGACCTGAGCACTTCTTTCCTGGATTTTGATATAGCAAGTTAGCACAAGCATCTAGGTATAATTGAACTGAGATGACTTAAGTGTTGCTCACGTAAAACAAGCAGTCTTAATCATTTCAATACGCAAATCGGAAATGTCTTCAATGATATTATGATGATCATGTCCTGAGACAAATTTGCACATATTAATGATTAATTTTCAGACAGCAGATAAGAAAAATATCATGTTTCATCCTTGTTCCTCTAGTCAATGACATCCTGGAGTCACTCAGAAAACATGATAGCGAAAAGCAATTATAGAAAAGTTGAACAATCATGTTAAAATCATTATTCAAAAAATATGATTTATTGTAAAGTGTGTGATGTGCTTAGATTGACTTCGTGATAGCTTGATAGTTGATAGTTTGATCTCATGTTCAACGTTGGATGTGTCTCAATGTTTGCTTGATAAGAGTTGTCTAAGTGTTGTTTTACTTGTTTGATTAAGCTCAAAATGATCCAGAGTTTGCCCCCAGCTGGGTGTAGAGTTTTTTCCCCAAGCCTAGAAACAAAGTCGTTATGATATATCCAATGATCCAAACCATGGTGAGAGAGCATGTGCGATTGCCTGCGTATGTACAAATGCTTGATGATGCATATGAATAGCGCTGATGGAAAATGAATGCAAGTAGAAAGAATGCATGAACTAATAGATGGAAGAGTCAGCCGACAGATAGCACCTGTTTGCCAGGTTTTCACCATTTGCTTTTATTGAACTTTTTCTGATATTTGATTTTTTTCTAATTTTTTGCTTTTTCAATGTTTTGTTTTTTTCTGATTTTTCTCTATCTTTTATTTTTTCTGATTTTTCAGACATAGAATTTCTTTAGGTGCATGTTATTGATAGGTTCCTCGAGCTGAGCATCGTCTTGTGTTGATAGTTGATATGCTCCTGATCCAAATGTTGTTGTGACCACAAACGGACCGAACCGGTTTGGTTCAAATTTTCCTTTCTTTTCTCGATCTGCTTAGCTGCATGGATTTTCTTTTAGCACTAGTTCTCCCACTTGAAAGATTTGTGGTTTGACCTTGTGATTATAACTTCGACACATTCTTTTTTGATATACCTTTAGATGATCAAAGGTATTTTGTCTTCGTTCATGGATCAGTTCTAACTCTTGCAGTTTAGATACTCTTTGTTCTTCATCTGGGATGAGACCTTTTAGTGATACACGTAGAGATGGTATCTCTACTTCGATTGGCAATATGGCTTATGATCCATATACAAGAGAGAAAGGTGTGGCACCTTTTGGTGTGCAGATACTGGTGCGGTAAGCCCATAGAGAAGGGTTCAGTTGAATATGCCAATCTTTGCCAGCATCATTTACTGTCTTTTTAAGGATTTTTAGAATAGTTTTGTTAGATGTTTCTGCCTATCCATTTCCCTGTGGATAATATGGTGTGGAGAATCTATGCTAGATTTTGAACTTCTCACATAGCTCTTGTACATCCTGATTCTTGAATGGTCGCTCATTATTAGTGATAGTGGTAATTGGTATTCCATAGCGACAGATGATATAATTCAAGATAAATGCAGCAATTTGTTTTCCTGTGATGTTGATGAGAGGTGCCGCCTCAATCCATTTTGTAAAATATTCAATAGCTACCAGGAAGAATTTGTGTCCATTAGATGAAGAAGGATTTATCTTTCCTACCAGATCAAGACCCCATTGACAGAAAGGCCAAGATGTTGCTAAAGCATGAAGTTCTTGTGCTGGTGCATGAATCACATTCCCATGGATTTGACATTGTTTGCATGTTCTTGCTATTTTAAAAGAATCTCGTTCCATAGTTGGCCAATAATAGCCCAAGCATATGAGTTTTTTTGAAAGGGTAAGACCACTTTAATGAGTGCCACAAATGTCGTTATGGACTTCATGTAAGGCTTTCTCAGATTCTTCTTGTTCGAGACATCTTAAGAGAGTACGTCTAGACCTCGTTTAAACAGGGTATCCGCGATGAGAGTAAAATGAGAGGATTGGCGAATAAAGTTTCTCTTTTGGTTTTTCGATAAGTCAGGAGGTAATATATTGTCTTTTAGGTATGTGTAAGTTTGTCCATAGAAGGAGGAATCATGTCCAATAAGTTGATAGATGGTTTGGGAATCAGGACAATTATAGGCGAGATGAAACAACTCTTCAACTAGGAATTCATAATGTTGTTGATTTTCTTTTGTCTGCAATAGAGATGCAAGCGTAGCCATGGCATCTGCTGCTTTATTATCATTTCTTGGAATCTGTTCAAAAGTTATTTCTACAAAGTACTTCTTGATATCATCCACCATCTTTTTGTAAGGCATGAGTTTGTCATCTTTTGTTTGATAGTCATCATTGATTTGATTAATGACAAGCTAGGAGTCTCCAAAGACCTGAAGTTGTTTTATGTTCTATTCTATAGCCATTTTGATACCTGTTACCAATGATTCATACTCTGCTATATTGTTTGTGCATGGAAAGCTTAATTTGTATGTTTTTGGCATTGTATGACCTTATGGTGTGATGAATATAATTCTTGCTCCTGATCCATGTTGTGTTCCATTATTGATGTCTGCTCCTGGACTGATATTCAGGTGATGTATTGTAAGATATGGATCGAACCCTAGAATGTTTGTATATGAACAGGTAAAATTGACTTGCCATCTTTTGAATGGTTTCAAGTATTTTTGCCTTGCTAGTTCTGATATAGAGATTGTTGGATGTAGATCCATTGTACCAATGATAACTGCCTCTGCTAGTTCTATTAGAATAGATAACTTCTCTTGATAAAATCCAAGTAAGGTGTTACATCTCCCATCTTTCAGCACCTTGAGGAGGTTTTCACTGTTAGATGTGTCCTTTGTTTTTACTTTTTCTCGGTCTAATGTTGCCAATAAATAGTTTTTAGCATTAGACTTGATATTGTTTTCTTGATTTTCACTTTTGGACTAGGAGATTTAACACCCACTTGACCTGAAGATACGTTAGCGGAATCCCTGGTGAAAGTTGTTGCGGGTTTGATTTCATTAAGATATAATGATATGGCATGGTCATTAGGTAAGGTATCAATAGCAGTAGGTTCTTCATTTTCCCAGTCCATAGGTTCAGGATAGCTTAAGGATAAAGGATCTTCAGGTTGAATTATGTCAAAGATATTTGGGGTCATGATAGAGATGTCAGAGCTTTCAATATGTATTTCCATGTCTAGAACGATACTCTCATTAGAATGACCTCGTATAAGAAAATCATGGTCATCCTCGGTTAAGTCCATGTTAGTCGAATGTGATTTTGATTCAAGTAGGCTAGTTCCTAACGTTTTTTCTACATACGTGTGAACTAAATCGACTACTATATCTGCTTCTTCATCCCTCTCAATTTGAAGTTGCTCTTGTTTGTTTTTCCATGATAGAAAATATTCTTCGGTCCCTTGATCTCTTAGTTGTATTTTTTTTTCCATGTTTGACAAAATTGATACAAATGATTGTTCCTTGGATTGTGTGCTTGAAGCTGCTACCTCTCTGTTATGTGAAACAATGAACTCTTGAGCTCTTTTCAGATTACTACATCATTGCAATGGATTTGAGTCTGCTGATATTGTGATTTCTTGTCCATTGTAGGGGAATTTTAAGCACTGATGACATGTTGATGTAATAGCTTGTATGTCCTGTATCCATGGTCTCCCCAAGAGTATATTGTATGGTAGGTCCAAGTCTAAAGCTTGGCATGCTGTGTCTTTTTGTAAAGGTCCCACTCTAATAGGTAACATCACAATTCCTTTGGAGTAATGTTCTTCTTCACCATATGTTTTAATTTTGATCTTTTCCAAGGGATCAAATGCATCTTCTAAATAACCAAAAGCATGGACAAGACTCAAATAGAAAATGTTCAAGCCAGCTCCCCCATCTATTAGGACATGTTTAACAAGCGTTCTATGAATGAGGACTTCAATTTGCAAGAGAGCACTATGGGGATGTTGCAAGGAATCAATTCTTGGATATGAAGGAGATGAGCTTTGAATAGGATCCTTTGAAATAGGTTTGATGGTAATCCTGGATATCGCTTGGGGAACTTTAGCTTTGGATGCCTTATTTGGCAAGGATGTTATGGAAGGTTCTGGCAAGCTTTCAAGAGATGTAGGAATAGATGCCTTTGGAGAGTCAATTTTCTTATAGACGGATGGATCATTGTTAGACATGGGTGTATGATTTTGACCTTCTTTAGACAGATCCTTTAGGGATCTCTTTAAGAGGTGCATAAAAGAGTCACCTTTCTTTTGAGATGTATTTGAATTCTTGAGAGATTTTAACATAGTTGGATTTTGATTTTGGACTTGTTTGATTGCTCTGATATGTTGACTTGTTACTTGTATTTTGCTTTGGTATGTCATGTTGATATGATTTTCAGCTATTTCCAATGTTTCAGCGATCTTATGTCTCTGCGTTCTAATTGAAATGGGCATACACGTGTGTTATTTTGCTTAGGATTTGATTGTCCAAAAGGTTGTTTTGGGTAAGTGATCAGTAGTCAATTTCAAGGCAATAGAGTGATATGATACTAAAAGAGAATTCAAGTGCTTAAAAGTTTGCAAGTTTTTTGATCTTCAGTTTAGGAGTGCAATTATGGTCATTTGATAAGAACCAAGTCCAATAGGAACGATATATCCTACGATGTGGGACAAGATTTTCCTAACCAAATGTTTCAGTTTCATGATAAAGGATGATTGATCTTGATGAGAAACTATGTTTGAGTGATCAGTTTATCAAAGAGGGTGATAATGCACTTTGAGATGTTTAGATCTTGAACTTGTTGGGGGTGAGCACTTGAAAATCTTGAGGTGTATATTTTCTAAAGTCTGATTTTGATGGATGATAACTTGACCAAGCAAACCAAGCAGACAATCTAAGCACAGACTGACAGATAGCAGGTGTTTATGCTTACTGCAAATTGATCAGGCAGAAATGACAAATCTGAAACAGGCATGCAGGACACAGTTTCATACGATAGGATATGCAGCTTAGAACGACACAAAATATGAGTCTGTACAACAAAGCAAAAGTTTTCATGTAAAAAGAAGAGGCTCGTACGACACACTTTTCTTAACCATACGAAAAAATAGCTGCCTCGTACAACACAGAATTTTGTGTAGTACGACACAATATTTTATGCAAACAGATTCATACGAAAAAGATCCTAACTCGTATGACAAATAAGAGAACAAAGATAAAAATGTATTTGTTTGGTTGAATTTTGATAACTGAAGTTTAATGTTTTGCTTATGTCTTCCAGTTTTTAGGTGTCTGATTTTCTCATTTAGGGATGAATACACAACAAACACATGATGTGATAAATGACTCCAATCAAGCTAAACCCTAAGGAAGTTGGCTGAGAATGAAAACCTTTGCTTGCTAACTTAGGTACACACCCAATAGCTAATCAGAATACAACCACTGAGTCTCATGCAATGGATTCTCAACGTCGTATTATCCAACTCCAAACCCTCATGGGGGCACAACATGGCAAGTGTCTTGGGAGAGTTACTCTCTTTTGCACAAAGATTATCACCCTTTCAGAGGTGAATCGGGTAGCTTTTATTTTAACCGGCACTAGTAAGGGATCTGTTCAACACGTCAGGGTATAAACTCAATTAAGAGGTCTCCCAGCCTTGAAAACCAAGGTTTGATATACCCGAAGGTACAGAGCAAAGCTATTCCCAAGCACTATCGTTGCTTTGATTTTCATCAAAAACACATTTATTTTATAGTGGGTTGGATTACTTGGCATTAGCCATTCCCACTTAGGTCGTTCCCCTCTCACTGGCCTTAAGGGCTAAGAGTTAATAACTCCTCGGGAGGGTAGGCCTACTAAAGAGATGCACTAATGAAAGTGTTAGATTTTGCCAAGATCAAGAGCTCAATGAAATGTACAAAATAGAGACACAATATAGGACAAGAATAAACTGTATTCTCATCAATAGAAAATGATCAACAATCAACTGGATTAACCAATACAATGAATAGAGGCCTGCTTATATAGGCAAGGCCATATGGATGTATGAGCACACAAATATGACATGTGGCTTAATGAGAAACAAGGGTAGGTAGGAGAAATGATATAATATTCCACATGAGGTGGATCACCCACCGAAGGTAGAATTATCACTCCACAATAAGTGGATATGATAGTGTAATAACAAGATCAACACCATAAGAGGTGGAATTTCTCCTACACACACTATCCCAATGTGGCACAAACACCCAAGTGTCTCATATCCAAACTACTATGAAATGCATTATCCTAAGTAAACTTAAGTAAGTGTAATAATATCCATATAATTATTTACACCAACACCCCCCCTTAAGTACAACTTAGGGGAATGCACTTAAGTCTACAATGCAACTAAGCAATGCAAGATGGGTCCCGGCTACGAGGCCATGTTAGGTACCCATGAACAAATGCAAATGCATGCAAACCAATGCAATGAAATCTCTCACAAAGTGGGGAAAGAGAGAAAAACCCAATAGGAAAAAACCCTCCCCCAAAAAAGAGATGAAAGTTATACAAAAACTCTCAAAGAAGTATGTGAGGAACAAAACCCCATGTGAGGAAAAAGTCCCCCCCATATGAGAGAAGAAGAGAAGTCAAACTGTGACCCCCCCTCAATGGAGAATCTGCACCAATGGAAGAAGATCGATGTATGAAGAAACTGCTCCACGAACGCCGAACAACATTCCTCCCCTTAGGAAGAAACAAAACCAAAGTTGTATCCGTGAAGTCTCCCCAATCATGAAGGGAAGATGTATGAAGAAAACTCATAATGAAAGGAATCTCTGAAAACTACTCAAGTGTCCCCATGTCGATGCTGAAAGATACCCCTTCCAAAGGTGGTAAACTATGCCACACTGCTGAAAAAGGCACTCCAAGATCTAGTGGAGATGGATGTAGAACATGTCCCAAAGATTCACATGTCTCCTCAAAACATAAAGAGACCTCCTCCAACTGTTGTACATAAGTATCCACAATCATGTCAACCTCGAAAGAATGATGATGTAGAGAATGAACAAGAGGGTCAGAGTGTGCCCTCGCAACAATCGAAGAAGGATCATCTTCATCAAAGAGAAGATGAATGTCATCAATGATGTCTCCCAAATCTGCAATGTAGGATTCCACAAACAAACCTGCAATGTCTATCAAGTAATCATTTCATGAATCTGAAGCTGGAAGACAATGAATATCCTGCTGCACTGAATCACATGAAGGCAAAACTGTCGCACTATCTGCATCATCAAATGCAATAGGTGATGTGATATCAATATGAGGAGATGAAATACAAGACTCAAGAATGGGGTTACATGTGAGAATCCCCATGTTCAAGTGTCCAAAGTTCTCCTCAAAATCTAAACCATCACAATAAGTGTGATCATCATGTGTAGAATCATCAAATGTGAAATCATCATAATCAACAAAATCTGAAAAGGAGTATAACTGAGATGCATGATCAACCACCCCAGTTGCAATGATAGCTCTAGTCTACATGTCTCTAATGAAAACTGAGTTAGGTGTGAACTCCACAACTCTCTTAGTTGTGCCATGTGTGATTTGATAGATAGAAAGGAGATTGTTTGTCAAGTGGGGTACACACAACACATCATTGAAGGAGTTATCCCAATGTCAATAGATCCTTTCCCAATCACATCCATGTATGTATGATTTCCCATCAAAATCTATGGCATGGTGCAAGGCTCAAATGTAGAGAACATAGACTGCGAAGATGCCATATGATGAGAAGCCCCTGAATCTAGAAGCCATCTCTCTGAATCATGACTGATAGTAGCATATAGAGCTTTTCCTTTTCTTGTTCCAAAAGAGTGAGTCTTCCCACTTGTAGAAGCCATGAATGCTTGCCCTTTTCCTTTTGAATGTGAGGAAGTGGAAGTTGATGAATCATCCTTCTTGTTGACTTTAGGCAAATCAATGTTATGCTTTTTGATGATATGTGTAAGTTCATCAATCTTCTTAGAATGGCAACGATGCTCCTCATGACCAATCTTTTTACAATAAGCACAAGTAGGTCTCTCCCTCTTTGGTGAATTATCTCTCTTGGAAGAGGATGAATCTCCTTGTTGTGGAGAAGATGGTGTTTTGTCCTTAGGCTTTGATTGCCATTTCTTCTTGTTTGAGTTGTCCTTTCCTTGATTTCCTTTGTTCCCTTGATTTGCCACTAATGCTTGAGACTTAGAAGCCTTAAGAATGCCCATGCTTATCAACTTAGTTTGTTCCATCATCAACATTTCATTGAAAGCATCAAATGTAGGCATTTTGTAGCTTGAACCCATTGTCATCCTATGGGTTTGGAAACTAGAAACAAATGTTGCATATTCTTGTGGAAGCTTGCCTATCAAGTTGAATATCAATTGAGTATCCTTTTTATCAATGCCACAATCTTTGAGTTGTGCCCTCAACTCATTTGCCTTAGTGACATAATCTTGTATAGTATCAAAGTTTTTGGGATCCAACATGGTGAGATCACTATCAATTTGATATCCCCTAATCTCATCAACTTGACCATACAAGTCTTGAAACTTTTGCCAAGCATCCTTGATTAGAGTACATTTCTCAATATGAAAAATGAGATCCTTTGATACATACTTTCTTAAGGTACCAATTGCCATGATATTTTTAGTGAGCCAATCCAAGTGACCAACTGGATCAACCTTAGGATCAGCGGGAGCAACAATAGTTCCATCAATGTAATGAGTGAGTCCTTTTTCCATAAGTTTACTCCATGCATCAATTTTCCAAGTAGCATAATTATGTGGAGTTAAGAGAGGAAACTTAGAAGAACCCATAGCAGAAAAAAGGAAGGAACACAAGAGCACAAAAGCACAAGAGACACCCCCCCAAATTCAATCAATCAAAGTACCCCCCCCAAAAGTGATGATTTTGGCACTTTATACTTAGTGCGATTACAATGAGCCACTTGCAAAACAAGGCAAAGTGGACTTATGATGCAAATTTTACAGCTTCTCAAATGAGATACAAGAGACTTCAATCAATAGTGTAATGAATCTAACTGAGATTCAAGCAAATATACAAGTACCAAGAGAGCCAAAAATGGCCAAGATCTGAAAGTATAATTTCTACTTACAATGACATCAATGTGATAGCATCATATGAAAGTAGACAAAAAAATACGCACTTTCAAATAAAACAACACCTAAAAAAGAGGTCGGATGACCCCAAATGAAGCCTCTGAAGTTGCAAAAACTGGGATTACTCAGGTACAGTCACCAAAAAATGCATTTTCTAAAAAATTAGTGCATCAAAATCAAAAAATTCTTTCACCACTGTGCAGAGCACGAAATTCTAGCCCATTTCAAAAAAAATTGCACCCAAAAAGGAGCAAAAATGAGCAAGTTATGGCCATTTGAAGTTGAACTATAAAATCAAAAATGCAAATGAGAGGGGGGTCCAAAATTTTCAAACCCTGCTGATGTGGCGCTGATGTCAGCAATTCACTAGGTTAAATTTGATGGCCATATGACCGTCGCAAAAACTTCACCTTCTGCTGACTGGGCGTCCGTACTATACAGATGGATGACGTGGCAGTCAACTGTGTAGCTGACTGTGTGTCCGTACCGTACGGTTTTGCTGACTAGATGAGCTGATTCGGCTGTTGATGTGCCGGTCGTATGGATATCTGCGTGTGTGTACGAAAAAGCTGACTGGGTAAGTTTTGTACCGCGGGCTAGTGGCCGCCTGCCATGTGGCGGGCGCGAGTCCTGCGGTCTTGTTGGTCGCCGGTGGAGGATGCGGCCGGAGCCGATGGTCGATGGTGGAGGCTGAGGGCACTGGAGAGGAGGCGGCGGTGGTGGTGGTGGAGCACAGGCTGTGGCAGAGCGGAGGAAGCTCGAGGTGCGGAGCTGTCGGCGTCGTGCAAACCGGTGCCAGAGCCGAGGCGAAGGACGTGGCAAGTACCGGCGGGTGGAACGAGGCGCGAACGGGATCCGACGGTGGGAGTAGAAGACAGGTACATGCGCGTAGACAGAGGTACACCTGTGACCTATAATCTGCAACCTGCAGGTCACGGGGGGGGGGGGGGGGGGGTCTGGGGACCCCCAAAAAGCCCTCTTTTTTTTTTTTTTTTCTCTTTTTTTGTTTCGACTTTTCAATTTTTTCTTTTTCGAATTTTTTTTTTATTTTTAATTTTTCGAAAAAATATTTCAGAAAGACAAAAAAAAAAAATTCTGAAAATTAATAAAATTTTTTCGAAATCCATACAATACTAGCAAAATTGGAGAAAAAATTTTCTCACCAAAATAGGCCGACTTTATAACCAAAATTCATGGAAACGGCCTTTTGGACGCAATGGCGAGGTCGGATCTAGTCTAGGACGCCTCCAAAAGATGTTGCTTCTCAAATCTGCCTCTTGACATCACAATAATGCCTCTTCAAGACGAATCAATGAAGCCCCAATGGCTCTGATACCATGTTAGATTTTGCCAAGATCAAGAGCTCAATGAAATGTACAAAATAGAGACACAATATAGGACAAGAATAAACTGTATTCTCATCAATAGAAAATGATCAACAATCAACTGGATTAACCAATACAATGAATAGAGGCCTGCTTATATAAGCAAGGCCATATGGATGTATGAGCACACAAATATGACATGTGGCTTAATGAGAAACAAGGGTAGGTATGAAATAGGTGTGGGTAGGTAGGAGAAATGATATAATATTCCACATGAGGTGGATCACCCACCGAAGGTAGAATTATCACTCCACAATAAGTGGATATGATAGTGTAATAACAAGATCAATACCATAAGAGGTGGAATTTCTCCTACACACACTATCCCAATGTGGCACAAACACCCAAGTGTCTCATATCCAAACTACTATGAAATACATTATCCTAAGTAAACTTAAGTAAGTGTAATAATATCTATGATGAATAATTATTTACACCAACAGAAAGAAAAAGATCAGTCTAGCTTTCTAATCACCTAAGAAAGGTGAGAGCATACTCATCTATCATCAAAGACACAAAAGACATAGTTGTTCATTTCTTTAAGCCCAAATTGAAGTGTGCCTAAAAATATTAAAGAATACACAAAGTTTTTTGTTGAATCCTTAGGCAACCTGCAAAATAGATCCATTAGTAGTCATTATTGTGTTTAGAATTTGTCTTTGACAAGCGTATCTTTGACAAGCATACTGCAAAAAAGAGTTAGGGTGCAAACATCTCATAAACAGATCAAAGTTAGTGTTAGAAAATTTCGGATTAGAGTCAAAAAACCCTCAAATGCAGTTTGTTAAAAGTCATAGAGCCAAAGCCTCGCACAACATAAATTTCTAGTTAGTACGACAAAAATTTAGATTTTGTACAGTATCCAAAACAGGCTCGTACGACACAGGATTAGCCTAGTACGAGTAAAGAATTTGAAAGAAGTAGACTCGTACAACGCATATTTAGACCTTGTACGAATAAAGAATTTGCAACATTAAAACTCATACGACACAGATTTATACCTAGAACGAGTTAGGATGAGGTGTCGTCCTAGACTGAAAGGAAGTTCGTACGATCTGAAAAGGCAACACGTATGAATATCTGAACCAGAGCCGGACAGAGAAGATGTTTGTTGAGGATTAAGAGGCCAAAAGTGATGATTCCAACCCCACTATGGGCGCCAAAATGTCGTGCTCTGTGAAGTGTACCTGTACCTACAACCACGATGCACTCAATAAATCATTACAAGCAATGGTTAGTAAATTGAAACAATGAAATGTAAAACCATAGCTAATCGACTTATTGCCTCCTAGTAAATGCAAGTATGAAAATGCTCTCAGATTTGGTTATGCATATTCCAGTGACTTGACTACACTTAGATGGAGGATTTGAATGATGAAAATGCATGATCTAGCAAGAATAGCATGATTAGGCTATATGAGTTCATGATTGATCTAGAAAATAAGCTAGAATGAAGATGCAATTAAGCTAAGATTGAGCATGATAACATTGCTAACAAATGATAAACTAGAAGTTAGATGCCTATAGTAATAATGCTTGAATACAAATGATAGGAATCAAATGATATGCAAGAATGACATGAAATTGGGGCCCTTTGAGCTCCAAAATGAGGTCTATTTATAGGATTTCCCAAGGCTAGGGGTGATGTGGCAAGAATCAATGGTCAAGATTGATCTGAAGATATCAATGGTTAAATTTGAGGAGGATGGCAAAGGGGGTTGGATTAAAGGGAACATTTGTCATCTCTATGGTGACAAGTGTCAAGAGGCTTCTAGAAGAGTTGGATGAAAGGGAACACTTAGTGACAAGTGTCACAAAGGTTCTAGAAGATGTTGAATGAAAGAGAACATGGTGGTAGGTAGAATGGGTTTGGTTTAGGAGTGGTAGAAGTTAGGAGAATTTGAATTTAAAAATTCAAATAATGGGAAAAGGCTAATTAATCTCAACAACTCATAATTGATTTGTTTTAATTAATTAGAGATTAGAAGAAATGATTTTGATGGAGGGAATTAATTAATTTGAATTAATTAATTAAAGGGGATTATTGAAATGAACCTATTAAATAAATCCTTAGATTTATTAATAAGTAGATGAAAGGGAGATTTAATCAAATTGCTTAGTGAATTTAATTAAATTGGGAAGGAGGATTAATTAAATAATTGGTTATTTAATTAATTATCTTCAAACCATTTTTAGGTGCATACACTAACTATACACAAGTTCTGTGGATGAAGCAAGTGTTGAAGGATATAAAGGTGGATTGTAATGAACCAGTAGTTATTCACTGTGATAACTCTATTGCTATTGATATATCAAAGAATCTGGTATTTCATTCTAAGAAAAAGCACATATCTATCAAGTATAACTTTTTGAAGGAGAAGGTGGAAGCAAATGAAGTCAGACTGGTTTATGTGAACACTAAAGAGAAGATTATAGACATCTTCACTAAACCTTTGCCTAAAGAATCATTTGAGTACTTCCGAGATAGATTAGGGGTTTCTGCCCCTCTGGTAGAGACCTGAGTGATTCTAATTGGCATCAGTCTGGTATGCATAATCACAGCTATTACTCATTCTGGATTGATGTGGTGGTGCTACTAGTCAGGGGGAGTAGTCAGCTGTAAGAATTAGAGGATTTATGGATTTTCTTTGATATTTATGTCAGATCTTTGGCATTGATGTCAAAGGGGGAGAGTTATTCTTGTGAAAAACATAAGGGGGGGATATATTCATTAGGGGAGTTTGGTTCAGAGCTTCATTGCTATATCATTTTGTGGGAGATTGTTGGTTGTCTTCCATAGGGGGAGACTTGTTTGGCATTTCTTGGCACTTGGATGTTTTTCACATCTAGTGTTGTCATCAATGCCAAGGAGGGAGATTGTTGGCAATTTGGAGGAATTGGTTATGTTTTGCATTGATGTTTTTTCATTCATGGCAACACCGGTTGTTTTGGTTGTTTACCAGTTTTCGGTTGATTCAGGTAGAGTGTTTGGATTATGATATTGATATGGTATGCTTTGGTATTCTTTGGTTTGTGGAATTGATTTGGATCTGTCATTCATGCTATTCAGATGCATATCACGATCAGTTGGTTCAGGATTTGATGACTCAGATACTATCATATGTTCTAGTAAGCCTTTTTGGTCACCGGTAAGGGTTTTACCAGTAGAGCTTTGTTGAAGATCTTTTGATGCACATGATAAGTGGTGTTGGAACAGCTTTTAGATGACTTTCAGGGTGTTGTTGGTTATCTTGTTCATGTTCTTGTTAATTAGTGATGTTGCATTTAGGACCAGACCTAATGCTATCTTATTCTGCTAGGTTATGGATTGACATATGTAACGTGTTGATGGGTGATCCTAATGCATTACAGGAGGGATTCATTGATTGGATTATGTTGTTTCGGTCTTAGGCTGACTTGGTTGATCATTGGATTGTAGGTTTATGTTATGAATTTATTGTATTATCATTTAGATGGCCGACCTAATTGTTTAGGTCCTAGGTTGGTATAAATATGATGTAAGATCTCTTTGTAGATCATGGTTATGGGATGGTTATTCGATTATCTGTGTGCAGATAATGTTGTCATCATATGCAGAAGTTTTGGTCGATCATAGGTGATTGAATTGGGTTGGTAAGAGAGGTTTAAGATTGTACTGAGACTAACTGGAACTATACTCCGGCATAGGAGATGTTATCTTTGCAATTCACTCTTCTTTCCAGATTGTAGTATGTAATTATTTTGTAGTCAGTGAGGCTCCTTTTGTAATGAGCAGTACGCTCTAAGCTATTGGCCTTCCTGAATGTGTAGGCCCCTCATTTTTTAATCACATACATACTACAAAAGTATTATCTGACTATGGGCAGGCTTCCCACAGTGGTTTTTCCCTTTACCGAATTTTCCACGTACAAATCTTGGTGTCATGTGTTCTGGATGGATGGTAAATGTTCTATGATTTATATTTATGCTTAATTGCTATATCACTTATTTCGGTATTTGGTTTATGCATTCCGGTATTAGGTTTATGTGTTCCAATAAAAAGGATTTGAATGCTTAAAGTTTTGTAATTTGTTGACAACTGATTCACCCCCCCCCCTCTTAGTTGTCATCTAGTTATCTAAGTTGTCTAACAATATGAATAAATTATCTTTTGTTAGATTCTCTCTATTAATGACTACATCAATTATTATAAAAACCTAGTTTGTTACTAGGTTTATGGTTGTGAAAATGGGAATAACTAGTCCATGCATGCAAGCTATGATTCAAACCCAGTTACCCCAAATTACATTAAGAGGAATGAAGCTCAATAGGTTTAACCTCAAACCTACGAGAAAGGGTTAAGCACAAATTAAATCCCCACTGTCCTTGTTTTAGTTGAATTAAATTTGATAATGATTTGAAAATGGAAATGATGTGAACTAAGGTAAATAAATGCAAAATTAAGATAAATCGGCATGAACAAGAATTTTTAGAGTAGATATGTGAGCACTGAGCACAAATACGGAAATGGGAAGAAAAGAGGAACCTATGTCTGAAATTTGAGCATACAATAGTTGAACTATGAAGCTAGTCGACCTAGTCCTAAAGTGTTAGCTCTGATGCCAATTGTTAATAAGATGAGAGGGGGGGGTAAATCATACAAACTTAATCTTCAATATATTCAATAAATTCAACCTCGGTAGTTTTAACAGATATATGTAACCAAAACTATAAAACATGCAAACTTAAGAACACATAATCATAACAACACTCATAACACCAGATTTAATGTGGAAACCCAAATAGGGAAAAACCACAGTGGGATTTCGGAGCCACTAAGAAATATACTCTTCTAGAGTATGCTCGGTTAAAAGAAAATCCTGTTAAAGATTACATACACATTGCTAGATGTGACCCGGTTAAGGGATTTCCCTCAGATCTGTTAGGATCTTCACCTTGTTAGAGGTAACCTTGTTAAAGGGTTTCAAACACTCAATCAGAATGTCACCTTGCTATAGGATTTACAAATAAGACTGTTAAGTCCACTCGGTTAAGAGATTTTCTGTCACTTACAAATAAATAACAGTAATGAGTATGTCTGCAACTTTGCATCTAAAATGATAAAATAGATTCTTATTTGCTCAATACAATCTAGTCATAGGACTTATCTTGTCCCTCTTCTGGGCTCCTTACTCTATTATTCAAACAAATCTTCAAGCTTCTATGCTCGGTAATCACTATGTAGCATCCATGTGCTTACACTTGCTCGCATACATTGTTTATCAACAGTTCCTTATTTATAAACAATTTGCTAACCGCTTAATCTCTTTGATCACATTTCCCATGATCAATCATAGCCATCAGATCTTCAATCTTGACCAGGTTCAATGTATCCTTTGATCTGAAAATGTTTTACCTCACCTTGTAACTTTCATACATTTCTTAGAACTTGTGCTAGGGTATTGTGGTTCAATCTGAGCTGTAGATCTTCTTGTTGATCTTCCATTGCCATAGATCCTTAACAAACTTCATACACATTGTATCAATCATTAAATCATAACCATCTCATCAGCTTCCATCATTAAATAATGCATGTATTCATCCAATGCATTCTGTTATTACTCGGTTGTAACTCGGTACATACTAAACTTCACTCAGTAGACATTCTACCTTCATTAACCGATAGCGATAACCTTAGGGTTTACCGACTAGGTTCCTTAGGGTTTACCGACTAGGTTCCTTGCTCGGTAACATAGTATAGTATTAACCTTACAAACAATAGTATATGTAGGATATCAGAACAATCTAAAAAACATGATCTCATCATTGTCTAACTCGATAATAGTTGCCCATTGAATAACTTATTCCTCCCCTTATTCATCACATTCTTTCTGTGTCTTTTACCGACATCTTAATTCTCTTCAAAACATACTTCTTAAGATATGGCAACATCATACTAAATCAGAAAATCAATTTCTTGACATCAATGACAAAATAATATTGTGAAGACAGTAAACATCCTTAATCAGTTATATCCATAATTATCAACAACCTTCTCAATATCCTAATTGAAATGCCAACAATCTCTTATTGTCTGTTATAATGCCAACAATCTCCCCCTTTGGCATTGATGGCAAAACCAATTGATTTGACGTAAAAGATTCGAATACAGATGGTTGTGATTGTGATTGCTCAGATTGTTGAAATGCTCTCCCCCTGTCATTAGTCTTCTCCCCCTTTGACAACAATGCCAAAAGAAAACTAATACATAATTTCTTCATGTGTGAAGTAATTCCTTTGTTGTTCGGTATCAACGCAGTCTTGATTAGAGCATTCTTCAATTCATGTTCCCTATTTTTGTTTCCTGCACACCTTTAGAAAACATCCTAAAGTGTGTAAATCAACATCAACTCCTAAAAGGTATTCTTTAGAGTCATCAAATTGATGCTTTCACCAAACTCAGTCAGTAAGTAGAAGATAGGGGTAGCACCCCTAACTTACTTCTGAGATACTCAAAAGTGTCCCTTGGTAGTGACTTGGTGAAAATATCTGCTATTTGTTCCTTTGAGCTAACATACTCCAACACCACTTTCTTCTCTTGAGCTTCTTCTCTAAGATAATGATATTTGATAGAAATGTGCTTTGTCTTAGAGTGCATAACAGGATTCTTTGAAATGTTAATGGCACTAGTATTATCATGGAATATAGTTACTAGCTCGGTAACTTTCTCATTTATGCCTTCCAACAGTTGTTTGATCCATGCTATATTGGTACAATTCAATGTTGCAGCAACATATTCATTTTCTACTGTTGATTGTGAAATACATCCTTATTTCTTGCTAAGCCAACTCACTAGTCTTTCTCCTAAAAAGAAAGCTTCACCACTTGTGCTTTTCCTGTCATCTATGTTGTCTGCCCAATCAACATCAGTATAAACTTTTAAATCAAAGGCATTTCCTTTCTGATATACTAAGCCATAATCCTCAGTGCCTTTCAAGTATCTGAAAATTCTCTTGATTGCTGTCATATGTGTTTCCTTGGGATCTGCAGAAAATCTTGCAGCTATACCTACTACATGTGCTATATTTGGCCTGTTGTGAACAACATATTGCAACTTTCCAATCATAGATCGGTAAAGTGTCTCATCAACAGATGCAGATTCATCATTCTTTGATAGTTTACAGTTGGTAGTCATAGGAGTACTTACTGGTTTTGAATCCTCCATTCCAAATTTCTTCAAGATTTCCTTTATGTACTTGGATTGAGTAATGAAAATTTCATCTTTCATTTGCAGTATCTAGACCTATAAAATACTTTATCTCACCAATTAATGACATCTCAAATTCTTTGCTCATTTCATTTCCAAAGTTCTTGCATAAAGAGTCATTTCCACAAAAGATAATATCATCAACAAATATGGCTGAGATCAGTATTCCATTGTCTTCATCATTCTTCATGTACATATTGTTGTTTTCACTTGTTCTTATAAAACCAATCTTGATTAAATAAGAGTGCAATCTTTCATACCATGCTCTAGGTGCTTGTTTCAGACCATATAAAGCTTTGTTCAGTTTACATACTTGATCGTTATTCTCTCTTTCAACAAATCCTTCAGGTTGTTCAATAAAAACTTCTTCTTCTAGTATACCATTTAGAATTGCAGATTTGACATCCATTTGATATACTTTGAAATTCTTGTAAGTAGCATATGCCAACAATGTTCTTACTCCTTCAAGTCTTTCCACAGGTGCAAAAGTTTCACCATAATCAATTCCTTCTTCTTGAGCATAACCTTTGCAAACTAGTCTTGCTTTATTTCGAATGACCTCACCTTTTTCATTCAGCTTGTTTCTGAAAATCCACTTTGTACCGATTACATTTTTGTCCTTCAGTCTTGGGACCAATGTCCATGTGTCATTCTTCTTGATTTGATCAATCTCTTCTATCATAGCATTTATCCAATCTTCACTATTAAATGCCTCTTTCACTATCCTTGGTTCAAATTCAGATATCAGACATGTGTTCTTTCTCAATTAATTCCTTGTCATCACTAGATCATTCTTATCTCCTATAATCTGACTTGATGCATGATTCCTTCTGACATACTTGGCTAATATAGGCTCGATAGATTCTGTATGATCTTCTTCATCACTCGGTAACTGGATATTCTCTTCATTTCCTTCAGCAGTTTTCTCGGTAGGACTTCTCGGTTGAACATATACAAATCCTTCATAATCTTTTGGTTCTTTGGAGTTTCCTTCATCATTTCTTTCTACAAATTCATCAATTTTCACATTTGCACTTTCTACTATTTTGTTAGATGATTTGATCAGACATTTAAATGCTTTGCTTCTAGAAGAATAACCAAGAAATGTTCCTTCTTCACTTTTCTGATCAAACTTACCATTTTTGTCATCTTTGTGAACATAGCATCTACTTCCAAAGATTTTAAAATAACTTACATTAGGTTTCTTGTCATACCAGATTTCATTTGGTGTCTTCAAAGTTCCTTTCTTCAGTTGTACTCGATTCAGGGTGTAAACTGTACTGCTGATTGCTTCTCTCCAAAATGTTTGAGGTACCTTCTTTTCCATCATCAAGGTTCTTTCACAATCCACAATTGATCTGTTTCTTCTCTCGGCTATCCCATTTTGCTGGGGTATTCTCGATGCAGATACTTGCCTCTTTATACCATGATCATTGTAGTATAAGTTAAATTCATTAGAAGTGAACTCTCCTCCTCTATCAGATCTAAGACATTTTAGTTGTCTTCCTGTTTCATTTTTAACTCTTGCCTTATACCATTTAAACATTTGAAAAGCTTCTAATTTTTCTTTTACAAACATTATTGACATCATCCTTGAGTAATCATCCACAAATAATATGAAATACTTATCACCATAATAACTCTGAACTTTCATAGGACCACAAAGATCAGTATGCACAAGATCTAAAATTCCCTTAGAAGTGTAGGACTTACTTGTAAAGCTTGATCTTGTCATCTTACCCATCTGGCATCCTCGACACATAGCATTCTCAAGTTTCTCAAGACTCGGTAGACCTCTTACTCGGTGCTTCTTGCTTATTTTGATCAGATTGTCAAAATTTACATGACAAAACCTTTTATGCCATAACCAGGTATCATCTATCTTTGCATATAGACACTTATTCCGAATTGAGTCAAGGTGAAATGTGTTACCTTTTGTTTATGTCCCGGTAGCTGCTAACTTTCCATGCTTGTCATGAACTTTGACAATTCCTTTCTGAAACTCTATTCGATATCCTGTATTGTTTTGCTGTGCTACACTCAACAAATTCTATTTCAAACCTTCAACCCAATAAGCATCATTACATTTAGCATTGTCAAGAAGTGTTATAGATCCTTTACCTCTCACTAGACATGGTGCATCATTACCAAATCTTACATAACCTCCATCATAATCTTCTAATATAACAAACTTGTGTTTATCACCCGTCATGTGATGTGAGCATCCACTATCTATGATCCAAGAATCATTAGTATTTATGTGAGATAGTAAAGCTTTTTCTTCATACCTTTCTTCATCTGATCCATCTTTGATAGCCACATAAACAACTTCCTTTGTATCAGTTTCATCTGATTTATCATCATTAGATTCCTCATCAACTATTAGACATGTCTTTTTATCTCTTCTTCTGAAGTCTCAGTGTCCTTTGTAATGATTATCTTTCTGTCTATCATCTCAGTAATCTCTCTTTTCATTGGATTCTTTGTTAGGACAATTAGAAGCCATATGTCCTATTCTATCACAGTTAAAACATTTCAAAGGCAACTTTCCTTTGTACTTACCTTTTCCTCTCGATAGCCTTCTAGCTAATAGTGCTTCAAACTCTTCTTCCTTTCTGATTTCTTCATAAAGCTTGTGTACCTCCTCCATGTTTTTGCGAAATCTTTCACTTGCTCCACTGTGATTCCCTTCAGAGTACTTATACTTTCTATCATTGTAATCATCAGATTCATCAAGATGAAAAGAACTCAAATGCATGTAGATTACCAATAGTAGCATCAAAAGAAACTGGCATATTGGGTACAGACCTCAATTCATTGATTGCAAAGACTCAAATTGCATAAGCATGTAGAAGGGTTCTTAATAACTTACTTGTGACATCCTTCTCTTCAATGGTTCCTCCTGCTCCTTTGATTTGATTGACAATTTCCTTTAACCTTGTACTGTACTGGGTTATGTTCTCACCTTCATTCATTCTCATAGATTCAAGTTGTCCTCTTAGACTGTCCACTTTTTCTCTTTGAACATGTTCATCACCACCATACACAGATATGAGCTTGTCCCACATTGCCTTGGCATCATTGCAGCCTTCTAGATCATTAAACTCTGAGTCGGTCAATGCAGATGTTATTTCAATCATTGCTTTAATATGTTCTTGCTTTTCCTTTATCTCTTCCATTGTCAATGGATAGGTGCTAGGTGTAATGAAATCATTCTCCAAATAATATACAACATATTCTCCAATTCTTGATAGGTGCAGCTTCATCCTTTTCTGTCATGTAGAGAAACTTGACTTGTTCAGCTTCGGTGCATCCCTCTTATACATCTTTGGATCTTTTCCTCAAATACCTTTAAAATTTTCTTCCGGAGTCCAAAGCTCTGATGCCAATTGTTAGCTCTGATGCCAATTGTTAATAAGATGAGGGTGGGGGGGTGGGTGAATCATACAAACTTAATCTTCAATATATTCAACAGATTCAACCTCGGTAGCTTTAACAGATATATGTAACCAAAATTGTAAAACATGCAAACTTAATAACACATAATCATAACAACACTCATAACACTAGATTTAACGTGGAAACCCAAATAGGGAAAAACCACTATGGGATTTCAGACCCACTAAGAAATATACTCTTCTAGAGTATGCTCAGTTAAAAGCAAATCCTGTTAAAGATTACAAACACATTGCTACATGTGACCTGGTTAAGGGATTTCCCTCAGATTTGTTAGGATCTTCACCTTTTTAGAGGTGACCTTATTAAAGGGTTTCAAACACTCAATCAGAATGTCACCTTGCTAGAGGATTTACAAATAAGACTATTAAGTCCACTCGATTAAGAGATTTTCTGTCACTTACAAATAAATAACAGTAATGAGTATGTCTGTAACTTTCCATCTAAAATGCTAAAGCAGATTCTTATTTGCTCAATACAATCTAGTCATAGGACTTATCTTGTCCCTCTTCTGGGCTCCTTACTCTGTTATTCAAACAGGTTTTCAAGCTTCTGTGCTCGGTAATCACTATGTAGCATCCCTGTGCTTACACTTGCTCACATACATTGTTTATCAACAGTTCCTTATTTATAAACAATTTGCTAACTGTTTAATCTCTTTGATCACATTTCCCATGATCAATCATAGCCATCAGATCTTCAATCTTGACCAGGTTCAATGTATCCTTCAATCTGAAAACGTTTTACCTCGCCTTGGAACTTTCATACATTTCTTGGAACTTGTGCTAGGGTATTGTGGTTCAATTTGAGTTGTAGATCTTCCTGTCAATCTTCCATTGCCATAGATCCTTAACAAACTTCATACACATTGTATCAATCATTAAATCATAACCAGCTCATCAGCTTCCATCATTAAATAATGCATGTATTCATCCAATGCATTCTGTTATTACTCGGTTGCAACTCGGTAAATACTAAACTTCACTCGGTAGACATTCTGCCTTCATTAACCGATAGCGATAACCTTAGGGTTTACCGACTAGGTTCCTTAGGGTTTACCGACTAGGTTCCTTACTCGATAACATAGTATAGTATTAACCTTACAAACAATAGCATATGTAGGATATCAAAACAATCTAAACAACATGATCTCATCATTGTCTAGCTCGATAATAGTTGCCCATTGAATAACTTATTCCTCCCCTTATTCATCACATTCTTTCTATGTCTTTTACCAACATCTTAATTCTTGTCAAAACATACTTCTTAAGATATGGCAACATCATACTAAATTAGGAAATCAATTTCTTGACATCAATGACAAAATAATATTGTGAAGACAGTAAACTTCCTTAATCAGTTATATCCATAATTATAACCAAACTTCTCAATATCCTAATTGAAATGCCAACAATCTCTTATTGTCTGTTATAAGGCCAACACTAAAGGTGTCAAATTCACCTATTGAAAACACTTTTAGAATCAGGATGTCGCTCTGAATACCCTCCTAAAATTTTATCAAAAAAGAGTCGGACAATGTTCGTTGATTGCTAGTGTCCAAAGTTTTCTTGTTCTTCAAAATTTGATTCAATTCATCTCAATCTATACTTTCTAGATTTGTATTACTTACGTTCATAACTTGTCAGCTATACATACAAGAGAAGAAAAATGGTGTTGTATTGATAGGGGTTTTCCTTGGTGAAACCCTGGGTTTGGAATTAACTCTTAATAAAATAAATGAAAGGAAAACTCTAAAGTAGATTGTTGGATCTGAAATATTATACCTCAAGCTTGCTGATGTTGATGATGATGAGCCCTCAAATATTGATGCAATAACATGATATGATAAGACACAAAAGAATCAATCTTGAAAACATGCTCGCATAAAGATTATTGTAACATACTGCTCCATAATACTCAGATATGAAGAATATTTCCTCTTAAAGGATATGATGGAATGAAATGATGTAATGATATGCTTGTTGTTCAAAATGAATTAGAAAGATGTTGTTATATAGGTTTCTTAACATATTTCATAAACTAGGCTAACCTCCAACGATTATATTAAAAAATATTGGAATCAGAAATCAACTAGAAAGATTTGGTACATCGACATATTTAAAAATGGGACCATTTTGGAGGGAATGTGGCATCTAGTGCCCTAGTCCACTAAGATAAGGGCACCTAGTGTTAGGACCCGGAGGCAACTGGGAGGGGGGGTGAATCAGTTGTCTATTAATTTCAACCCAAATATACTTTAACAAAACTTAATGCATAATATCAGTAAACCAAACTTAATATCGGTAGACAGTTTAGTAGTTAATAACAGTACCGATAAAGTTTAATGCATGAAACAAAAAGACAAATAACATACACAACACATAACACAGTTATTTGTATGTGGAAACCTTGTAAGGGGAAATACCACGGTGGGAAACCTTACCCACAATCAGATGATACTACTATAGATAGAATGTGTGTACAAATGGGGTCTGCACATGCAGAAAGACCAACTACCTAGCGCTCACTGCTCAATCACAAAATGGGAGTCACACTGACTACAATTGGATGGTTAAATCCAATGATAATGTACTGCTTAAAATAACATCTTCATATGTTCGATTCAGTACCGGTTAAGCTCTGATTGTCTTCTCCAAACCTTCCTTGAATCTTCAAATGATGTCTACGTGTATATCTCTTCTTATATTCGCATATACCTTATTACAATCCTTTTTCCACAATCCCTACATAATCTCACAAATGAGATCTTACATATATACCAAAACCTAAGACCAATTGTGTAGGTCAGCTCACTAAGAATATTACAATTAAATCAATTATAAATGAATCAATATGTGATGCATGATGTCGGATCAATGCATTTACAACAATAACAAATCATCTCCATAATGTGTCATGTTGATCTGGAATAGATAATGCTTGTTGGTCCATAACTTAGACCTATTTGCCAGTAACAACAAATATGCAAACTTGATTGTACCAATAATAAAATCACCAAAACCAAGTGTCCAAACAATGTCTTCGACATAACCAAGTAATCTCCAGATGATAACAGATAATCCTTAGTGTCGGTGAACCAGATACTGATGATTGTGCATAAGTCATTGAACATGCCCGTGAACATAACCAAGAATCTCCACAAATATAAGTGTTGACAAGTGTTGACATCAATGACAAAACCAATGCAACACATCCATAATACCAACAATCTCTCCCTTTGGCATTGATGGCAACGCAAGATGGAAAAACCATCTAAGTGCCAAAGCAGAAATGCCAAAAACCAAAACCAACAATCTCCCAAAGAGATCATTAACCATAAATCAAAATACAAATACAGAGAGTAACAATCTATCCCCCAATGAATAATCTCTCCCAAGAAGATAATGCTTTTTTCCATAGATATCTCTCCCCCTTTGTCATCAAATGCCAAAGCAATACAAAACCAAATACAATCAGTTCATAGAACTCATTACAAATACCAATTGTTATAATCAAATTTATTCAATCTACTCCCCCTGAGAAGTAGCTCTCCTTCATCAAAGCCGAAAAAGGTTTCTCTATTAATTTTGTCGATCTGATGCCATGCTCCAACTGTCTAAGTTTCTATCGGTGAGGGTATAACTCCAAGTTGCTCTCTTAGATATTCAAAATTTTCCTTAGGCAAAGGCTTAGTAAAGATATCTGCAATATTCTCTTTAGTATTCACATAAACCAATTTCACTTCTTTTGCTTCAACATTCTCTTTTAGAAAATTGAATTTGATAGAAACATGTTTAGTTTTAGAGTGAAATACCGGATTCTTTGATATATCAATTGCTTCCATATTATCATAGTAAATGATTATAGGTTCTTTGCATTTTACCTTTATGTCCTTTAACATTTATTTAATCCATAATACCTGTGTACAATTAGTTGTTGCTGCAACATATTCTGATTCTGCTATTGATAGTGATGTACAACTTTGTTTCTTGCTCAACCATGAAATTAGTCTACTGCCAAGAAAAAATGCTCCGTCGATGGTACTTTTTTTGTCATCTACATCTCCTGCCCAATTTGCATCTGTGTATGCACATAAATCAAAATTTTCATTTTTAGGATACCATAAGCCAAGATTTGGTGTGCCTTGTAGGTACCAGAAAATCCTTTTCATTGTTGATTCATGATTTTCCTTAGGATTACTCTGAAATCTTGAAACAATACATACTACATTCATAATATCAGGTCTTGTTTGTGTCAAATACAATAAACCTCCTATCATAGATTTGTATCTTGTTGGATTAATGGGTGTTGATTCATCCTTCAATGATAGTTTATCAGTTGTAGTCATAGGTGTGCTTACCGGTTTAGAGTTTTCCATGCCAAATTTCTTAAGTAATTCCTTCAATTACTTTGATTGATTTATGAATATACCTTTATCTGTCTATGAAATCTGCAATCCTAAAAAGAATTTTATCTCCCCAATCATAGACATTTCAAATTCTTCCTACATCTTCTTAGAAAAGTCTTTACACAATCCATCTTCTCCTCCAAAAATGATATCATCAACAAAAAATTCAATAACCAAGATGTCATCATTAGTTACTTTGTAATATAAGTTGTTGTCGGGATTACCTTTAGTGTAACCAAGCTTCAAAAGATATTTGCCCAATCTAGCATACCAAGCTCTAGGAGCTTGCTTCAATCCATATAAACCATTCCTTAACCTGCAAATCATATCTTTGTCATTTGTCAAAGAAAATCCATCAGGTTGTTCAATGTAAACTTCCTCTTCAAGATCACCATTCAGAAATGCACATTTAACATCCATTTCATATACTTTATAGCTCTTGTGTGCTGCAAAAGCTAAGAACAATCTAACTGCCTCAATTCTAGCTACCAGTGCAAAGATTTCATTATAATCAATTCCTTCTTTCTGTGAATATCCCTTACACACTAATCTTTCTTTGTTTCTGATTACCTTACTATCTTCATTAAGTTTATTTCTGAATACCCATTTAATTCCAATTACTTTTTTTTTTTAGGTCGGGGAACCAATGTCCATGTGTTATTCTTTTCAATTTGTTCCAATTCATCTTCCATAGCTTTAATCCAATGTTTATCTTCACATGCCTCATTAAGAGTTGTTGGTTCAATTTGAGAAATTAGACATACCTCTTCATTTTCCAGTCTTCCTCTGGCCATAACTCCTTGATACTTATTCCCAATTATCTGACTTTCAGAGTGATTCAATCTTACATACCTGGGTGTATTCACTTGTTGTTGTTCTTCAGTCACTATGGGATTCTCAGATGATGTCGGTGTGACTGGATCAACATTCTATACTGGTGTACTTATTGTAGGTTCATTTGTGATTATCTCAACTGTCAGTTTAGAGTATATAGACCTTCTAAACTGTTCATCAATCTTCACATTTGCACTTTCAATGATTTTTCATAATCTCTTATTAAAACATCTATATGCCTTGCTCTTAGATGAATAACCAAGAAATATTCCTCCATCACCTCTAGGATCAAATTTGCCAATATAATCATCTCTCCTAATATAACATTTGCTTCCAAATATTCTAAAATATTTAAGAGTAGGAGTATTACCAAACCATAGTTCATGAGGGGTCTTACCAGTTACACCTTTGATGTGAACTCTGTTCAATGTATAAATAGGTGTATTGACTGCTTCTCTCCAATACACATGAGGTAGGTTTGCTTCCGATATCATGCTTCTAGCTGCATCCAAAATAGTTTTGTTCTTCCTTTCCACAACTTCATTTTGCTGGGGTGTCTGAGGTGCTGATAATTGTCTTATGATTCCATTCACTTCATAGAATGTATTAAATTCCTTAGATGTGAATTCACCTCCTTGATCTAATCTCAAAAATTTGATTTTCTTACCGGTTTCATTCTCTACCATGAATTTGAATAGTTTGAATTTCCCAAAAGCTTCTGATTTCTCCCTGAGAAAAGTAACCCAACACATTCTAGAATAATCATCAATGATTAGCATAAAATGTCTATCTCCTTGTAAACTTCTAGTTCTTGCTGGACCACATAAATCAGTATGAATTAAGTTAAGAACATTATTGGATTTTTCTGGAATACTTCTAAAAGTTGCTTTAACTTGCTTTCCAAATTGACATTCCTTACATACCGGATTGTGAGGTTTAACAATCTTAGGTAAATCCCTTACTGCCTTAGTTGTACTGATTTTCACAATGCAATCAAAATTTACATGACAAAGTCTCTTATGTCATAATCAACTTTCATCAATATGTGCAATCAAGCATGTCTTCTCATTGTTATTCAAATGAAAGATATTACCTCTAGTCTGATTAATGGTTGCAATTTCCAAACCAGTTCTATTCATGATTTTGCATTTACCATTCTTGAATTGTAATTGAAATCCCTTTTCAACTAATTGACCAACACTCAAAATATTATGCTTCAAACCTTCAACATAGTAAACATTATCAGTATTGTGCTTACCATCAAAAGATATAGTGTCTTTTCCTCTGATCAAACAAGCTTTGTCATCTCCAAATCTTAATAGACCTCCATTGTACTCCTAAAAGGTTAAGAATTTACTCTTATCACCTGTCATATGATGTGAACATCCAAAATCAATGATCCATTCATCATTTTCCTCAATTTTAGTTGCAGGGCCTATTCTACCGGTTGAATAGTAGGTGTCAAGTGATCTTCTATTATTATAACAAAAACCCATCCATTGTCTGTCGATTCTTCATCAAAATCATCAGTAACTCCCTCATCGGTATAGTAACATGATTTGTCTCTATTCTTCTTAAATCTGTATCTTTGGTATCCAAGGTTAGGCTTGTATGTTCTTTTAGCTTCTTCTTTCAATCTTGCATGTCTATCAAGACACCTAGATGTCATATGACCAATTTTATTGCAGTTAATACATTTAAATGGTGTTTTACCTTCATACTTACTTCCAACTAGACCTTTAGGCTTTTTCCTTGCAAATAGTGCTTCAAGCTCTTCATTCTCTCTTCCGATTTCTTCAAGTTTTCTAGCATAGAGTGCTTCCCAATTAGATTTTTCAGATGATGATGATGATGTTGCAGATGATGAAGCTTTGAAAGCCAAACCTATCTTAATTGTATCAATAGGACCAAATTCCTCAAGTTCAAAAGTTGAAAGTTTTCCAACCAAAGTATCTCTAGATATTGATGCATTAGGCATTGTTCTCAATTCATTAATAGGAGTTACTTTCATTTTGTATGTCGGTGGAAAAGAACTTAAAACTTTAGAAACAATTTCATCTTCACTTAAGGATCCTCCACAATATTGTATACCCAAAACAATTTCATTAACTCTTTCCATAAAAGCAGAAATCCTTTCATCTTCTTCCATTTTCAGATTTTCATACCTAACCCAGAAGCATTCCAATTTTGCAATTTTGACAGTGGTATCACCTTCATTCAATGTCTCCAATTTGTCCCAAATAGCTTTAGCAGTATATCGGTCTAATAATCCCATGATTTGTTGATCTGATAATGTGCTCAAAAGTGCTTCTCTTGCTTTGCAATCATTCTCCTGAACTTTAGCCAAGGTTGGTGGATTAGGTTGACTCTGAGTAGGACCAACATAGTCATTCTTTGTAGCATCCCATATGTCTTTTCCAATGAAATTCAGATGAGTATCCATTTTGATCTTCCATATACCATAGTTAGTTCCATCAAGCTTCAGACTATCCTTCCTGAAATAGTTAGTTGCCATAGAATCTCCTCAAGTTGTTAAACTTCTGCAAAAAGAGGACTTAGCTCTGATACCAATTGTTAGGACCCGGAGGCAACTGAAAGGGGGGGGGGGTGAATCAATTGTCTATTAATTTCAACTCAAATATACTTTAACCAAACTTAATGCATAATACCGGTAAACCAAACTTAATGTCGGTAGATAGTTTAGCAGTTAATAACAGTACCGGTAAAGTTTAATGCATGAAACAGAAAGACAAATAACATACACAACACATAACACAGTTATTTGTACATGGAAACCCTATAAGGGGAAAAACCACGGTGGGAACCTTACCCACAATCAGATGATACTACTGCAGATAGTATGTGTGTAAAAATGGGGTCTGTACATGCAGAAAGGCCAACTACCTAGAGCTCATTGCTCAATCACAAAATGGGAGTGACACTTACTACAATTGGATGGTTAAATCCAATGATAATGTACTGCTCAAAATAGCATCTTCATATGCTGGATTTAGTATCGGTTAAGCTTTGATTGTCTTCTCCAAACCTTCCTTGAATCTTCAAATGATGTTTGCATTTATATCTTTGCTTATATTCGCATATACCTTATTACAATCCTTTTTCCACAATCCCTACATACTCTCACAAATGAGATCTTACATATATACCAAAACCTAAGACCAATTGTGTAGGTTGGCTCACTAAGAATATTACAATTAAATCAATTACAAATGAATCAATATGTGATGCATGATGTCAGCTCAATGCATTTACAACAATAACAAATCATCTCCATAATGTGTCGTGCTCATCTAGAATAGATCATTCTTGTCGGTCCATAACCTAGACCTATTTGTCGGTAACAGTAAATATGCAAACTCAATTGTACCAATAATCAAATCACCAAAACCAAGTGTCCAAACAATGTCTTCGACATAAACAAGTAATTTCCAGATGATAACAGATCATCCTTAGTGCCAGTGAACAATATAACCTGTTGGTGAACCAAATATCGGTGACTATGCATAAGTCATTGAACATGTCAGTGAACATAACCAAGAATCTCCACAAGGATAAGTGTTGACAAGTGTTGACATCAATGACAAAACTAATGCAACACATCCATAATACCAACACCTAACCCACCCATAAAGGGGTGAAACAAAGGTGGAATAGGTTTACACAATCTCAAGATAGAGACCCAAAGCACAATGTGATCATATGACATCGATTTTTTAGTGCAGAGCTAGAAATATGCTTGGAAGAGAGCTAGGAGGAGACACACTAAGGCAAGGGCACAAATGGGAGTGTAAAATTGTAAGGGGTTATAATTTACGACACTGCATTTAACCCACAATCTAGCTAGAGTATGAAATTATGCTCATACTCATGGTAAAGGAAAAGAAAGAGAGAAAGGGACATGAGAAACTAGGAACAAGATTACAAAGAGATAAGACATCACTAAATTTCAGAGAACAAGCCCCCAAGCTTAGGATATTAACTCACACAATCACATGTAAGGAAATAAACACAAAGCAAGGAAAATCCAAATAAAAGGGCAAAAAAGAAAATAAAGACAATCAAAAAGACACACAAAAGGGGTTAGTACTAAAAACAAAGTCTCCAAGTCAACAAGTTGAAGAGGCTATGATAATCAAAATGTCTCAACCACTAGTATCATTCTCAGAATGCTATTGCAAGAGCACAAGCAGCACAAGCAATCTTATGGAAAGAGAAAGAGCACACATCAAGTTGATGAGGTCATGATCCAACAACTAGGAAGGTGCGTTATTGTATGGGTTCATGGGAGAGAGGGAGAGAGAAGGAAACATGGATTCCACTAGCTAGTAAGTTGTGTTATGCTAGGTGGTCCATGGAGAAGCATGTGAATTCCACTAGACAACAAGTTGTGTTATGTTGTGTGATTCGTGTGAAAAATCAAGGAGAGACAAAAGGTACAACAAGGTGTGTTATGATAGTTGACTCATCTTAAGAAAGAAAAAATACCAAACAAAACTCACTATTTGCAAGTCTATCTACTACAAAATGGGTTATGCAATGACACTAAAACAAGGATTACCAAACAAAACTCATTGCTTGTAAGGAAATCCTATTGTAGAATGGGTGTTGCGGTGAAACCAAAACAAAACTCATTGTTTATATAAAAATACTACTGTAAAATGGGTGTTGCAATGGTACCAAGACAAGGATAACCAAACAAAACTCATTATTTATAAAGAAATCATATTGCAAAATGGGTGCCGCAGTGACACCAAAAAAAGGATAACCAAACAAAACTCCTTTTTTGTAAGGAAACATACTATAAAATGGGTGCTACAATGACACCAAGACAAGGATATCCAGATAAAACTCATTGTTGGTAAGGAAATCTACTGCAAAATGGGTGTTATAGTAACACCAAGACAAGCAACAAGGAGGTCGCACATATGCCCCTCTTAAGATGTCAATATAATCCTATGTTGATATCTTGAGGTAGAAAGAGAACTCATCAAGGATAAACACTTTCACCACCAAGGAGATATCCTTTAAGCAATTTTGCACATACACTCCAAGCTAGAAAGAGGTCACAACTCTTTTAAGAAAGGAAGAAATATTTGTAAAAGGATACCTTTTAACAAGTGTAAAGGGATCATTTTCAGAGATAGAAGGAGGAAGAGATCTTTGTCCAAAGACATCTAACTCCAAGAGGAGATATTTATGAAAACTAACATCTTCAACCAAAGAGTAGGGGGAGGGGGGAGGGGATAAGAGGATTAAGAATGCACACTTTAATTGTTGTTAGGAAAGAGCTCATTTATAAAGAAAAACACATTTAAGAAAGGAAGGGGTCCTAATTAAGGAAACACACCTCCAATCAAGGTCAAAATCTAATGAAGGATGGCCAATTTTATGCAAGAAAGGATATCCTTATAAAAGATGCATCTCCACCAAGGAAAAGTGGATCCTTAGAAAAAGAGATAAGATGGAAAACTATTCTTACCCTCCAAGAGTGGAGACAAGAATAACAAGACTATTATTTTGCTATCCAAGTATTATTGCACATAAGGTTGTACCACCATGAATGACAAAGAGCCCCCAAAAATGTAGTCTACTAATTATGTCACATTGTGAGGAGCAATATAATAGGGCCAAAAAGAGCTAAGGTGCTACTTTCAAATTTGGATTAAGAAAAATCATGAGATCAGATGTAATATGAATGAGATCCCTATCAGGTAAATCTTGAACACATTCTTTAAAAGTTATACAATCAACAATAGAATAAGAATAATTACAATGAAAAATATAAAATGTACTACAATCATTTTTATTAGAGTTATTTGTGAATTTTATGAAGGAAAAAGTAATTTTTTTATCATTTTTAAGTTTCCAAGATATTTTCTTTGCTAAATTGAAATGAGTATCAACATAGATAGGATGTGCTTCTTGTGGGATAGGAGGACTAGGTTTTGATAAAAGAATAGGTAAGTAAGGGAGAGGAAAACATACACCTTCTCTAGGAAAACATACACCTTCTCTAGTGCATTGTGAAGGAGGTTCTATACGGACTTTAATTTCTTGATCTATCTTTCCAAGACCTTGTCCACTATATCCTTGTTTAGAAATAATATTATAACCAACCTAATAATATGTTTTTAGTTGTGAAGGGAAAGGACTTTCATTATAGACCTCATTGAAATTTGTTGTGTAAGTGTACCTTGAAGGGCCAACGGAATGAATAGATGAAGGGGGATGGATCTTTGTAGGGAGATTCTTATTTTTGTGATCATTATTCATGTCCAATTTGTTAGGTTGGGAAGAAGTATTCTCATCATCTAAAGCTTGATCTCTGCTCAATTTTTTTTATTAAGGAACAAACATGTTTTGAGGGGACCCGAAACCCCTTACAACAAGTTTTGAAGGGACCTGAAACCCCCGGATTTTGCATGGATCTAGAACCCATAGAAGAACATTGCTACAAGAATTAGCAAATACTACCAGCAACCCACCCTCAACCTAACAAAAAAATCATTGAAGACCTAGCTGAACAAAGGAGGACAAAGCCATCCTCCAAAAAACTCAAACAACACCAAAAGATGTCAAGACAAGAAAATGCAAGGGTTTTATCAAGGCTCCCTCAACCTTCATCAAATACCAAGGGTTTTTCTAGGCACCCATAACTTGAACATTAAGTTTGAGCAATGATCCCAAAACCATAGCAACTGAAGTCTTGATAGAAACATAAAGGAACAATTTGGAACCAAAGGGTTTTAAAAGGCTCTTCAAACCTTCATATTAGGGTTTGACTCGGCTCCCAAAACCAACAAGTTGAACCTAGAAAAGATAATCCAGCTAAAAGTCAGCACCCAACCAACATAACTCCTTACAACCTCAATATGAAGGAGACCCACCTAAATAGGAACTGAAGGGAAACAAACCTCCTGCTGAAACAACTAAACACCGTTCAACCCCGCCAAGAAGCACCTCACATCTTCTTCAGCAAAAACCATCTCCACCTCAATAGAAGATAGCTCCACCTCAATAGGACTATCCAAAGAAGACCAAAGATGCTAACATAAAAAAACAAACCAACCCAACCAAGCACTCTCCACCTCAATGTAAGAGACCAAAGCCAAGACATCATAAAGGGTAAATGAAGCCCCCTTCAAAGCCACACCAACAGGAAGAGCCCACCTCCATAGGGCCATTGAGTAGATCCATAGAAGCAAAGACATGAAGTGAAAACCTCTGCAAAAAAATGAACATGGGAACCAAACTATGGATCCCATCAAAACACGCATGGGAGTCAAAGGAAAACCCCACCACAATGTTACTAGGATTTATATCATGAATAAAATGCATACCATCATCTTGTCTCAAAATATGTTGATGATTAAGATAAGCTCTTGGAGAATAAGGAGGATCTGGAGTGATAGAAGTAATAAGATTAATATGCTTACCTTATCCCTCTTGTACCAAAGTATCCTCGTGAGAAGAGGATTTGTCATTAACCTTCAATGATACATCTCCATTGGAGAGATCATTGATAGGAGCATTAACTAGATTTCCTCATGAATAAACAATAATCTAGGAGAGGTACAAGTATGATTCATTTCAACATCATCTCTAAGAAGATTATCAAAGGTTCCATGTGAAACATCCACTAAAGCTCTAATTGAATCCAAATATTCCATGAGTTTCTTTAAAAATATAATCATATAAAAACATGAAATATGTATGAAATCTTTGAGAAATGATTTAAATGTCTAGGAAAATCTTTGAAACCCTCATGATCCAATATATTAAAGTGCTATGAATGAATGCAAACAACATGAAGTGAAAGAAGCCATTATCCAACATATGGTTTCAATAAATATAGCTAATAAGCAATGTAATCACATGTGAAATTTTAAACCAGTTAGATTTTATAAATTCCATAGTAAAAAATTAGAACTAAAAACACCTAGTCAAAAATAAGCAAAATCTTAGAAGTGTCAGGTTCACCAAAATATAAGTTTGGTGAACTAGACCTCTAAATGTATGTAATAAATGATATATTTCATAAATGTTTACAAATACGAGTCAATTAAATGCATACCCATCATATTTGAATGTGAAAATCAGAAGTTAATGCAAGCATAAGACACATTGGGTTCACCAAAATGTATGGTTGTGAGAATGGGAATACCTAGTATATGCATGCAAGCTATGACTCAAACCCATTTATGAGAAATTGCATTAATGAGAATGAAGCTCAATAGGCTCAACTTCAAACCTATGAGGAAGGGATGAACACAAATTTGATCCCCACTCTCCTTGTTTTAGTTGAATTGAATTTGATAATGCTTTGAAAATGGAAATGATCTGAACTAGGGTTAATGATGCAAAATTGAGAGAAATTGGCATGAATAGGAAGCTTTAGAGTAGATATGGAGACACTAAGCACAAATCTAGAAATGGGAAGAAAACAAGAACTTTTGTTTGAAAACTGAGCTCAAAATTGTTAGATTATGGAGCTAAGGAATCTAGTCCTGAAGGTGTCAGATTTGGCTATTGAAAATAGTTTCGAGATCAGGATGTCACTTAGAATCTCCTCCTGAAATTTTGTCAAAAGAGTGTAAGACGTTTGTCAATTGTTAGTGTCCAAGGTTTTCTAGTTTTTTAAAAATTTGATTCAATTCGTTTATCTTTACTTTCTAGATCTGTATTCAATTATTCATAACCTGTCACCTATACACTCAATAGAGGAAAAAGTTGTTGTGTTGATATGGGTTTGCCTTAGTCAAGCCTCGAGTTTGGAATTAACCCTTTAATAAAATAAATGAAAGGAAATCTCTAAAGTAAAACATTGGATCTATAATATTATACCTCAAGTTTGCTAGTGTTGATGATGATGCATTGCTCTTTGAATAAGACCCACAAATGTTGATGCAATAACATGACAAGGCACAAAAGAATCAATCATGAAAACATGCTTGCATGAAGATTATTGGTACATAATGCTTATATTCGAAGAATATTTGATCTTAAAAGAAATGGTGGGATGAAATGATGTTCTTGTGTATTGATGATATGCTTGTTGTTAAAAATTAATGTGGCTATCAAAGTAGATATCTATTGATATAGGTTCTAATGTGTATATTTCTAAACAAGAAAAAAAATGAAACAAAGGAAATTGTGCCCACAAAAAGTCCTTGGATTTTGGCATTAAAGACAACTATTTAACCATAAATTTTGCAAATGTGCTTTCAAAGTTTTAGGGCTTAGTTGAGTTGATTTCATACTCAATACACTAACAAACTCTACTAATGGTTGATTTCAATGTCATTTGCATTACAACATGTTTGAATTAATGCAATATAGAATTTACATTTGCATGAGCATTCTAGGAGCATATGGATGACTAAATAGTGTTTTCTTTTGTCATTTCCTAAAACTTTCCCAGAATTCACCTAGGAGAACATTTCCTTTTGTGACATTTCTTCCAAAGTATTTTTAAATGTTGTCAATCTTCAAATATCATAAAACATAAGGAAAATAGAAATAATTTTACAAGATACCAAATCAAGTTTGAAAGTGAAAGACATTTCTACAATAAAAAAAAATTGAACCCTTATCTCCAAACCTAAACATCCACAATCTCAAGACAATAATCACCCTCTCTCATTCCAAAACATTCAAATTCCAACACCATACCATATGAAATTTATTCTTTAATCACATAGCTAAATAAATACAATTATTTTTATTCCTTTACATATTAATCCAAAATATATTTATTTATGTAGTGTCATAAAATTGTGACCCTAGCAATTTTCGACTGCATTACCTGGTCCTCACGCATGTGAGTTCGAATCATCTAGCCTGATTGGAGATCGGAGATTGCTCAGCCCTCAGAAACAACTTCTTCCTTGGTCTCTACATCACCCCATCCACACTCTGCCTTGAAGAAAGGGGTAGGATAGGGGCGTGGTGCCCTTGTCCTCCCACGACAGGGGTGTGGCACCCCTGTCCCTGCCTTATTTTGGGGCAGGACCCTTCCTAGGGTTGCATTGTTGGTTGTGCATTGGGCGGGAAACTCCCCCAATGTCAGCTTGTGATGAAAATCAAATCCATTAACATGTATTTAAGGGGCATTCATCCTCTCATTTGCATAAGTTGGATAGGTCAAAGTTGGATAAATTCAAGTTGGATAAATTCAAGTTGCATAAGCGATCAAGCATTCAAGCATTCTTTTCCAGCATTGAGTAATCTCAAGTCTCCCTTCAAGGCTAGGTGTTGCATTTAAGTCAGGGATTCAACCATTGAAGAGGAGATTGATTACAACATTCAATTCCACACAAGCACTTCTATCAACATTACTACCACAACCTCCCTTGAGGTGATTTACAATTCAGTCTTTCACCTACAGCTACTTGCAAGTACTTTCTTTCATTACTTGGTTAATTCCAAAATTGGGGTTTGACCTAAAGGCAAACCCCCAATCCCAACCCATTTTCCTCTCTTTTCTGTGTGTAGGCTGCAGGTGCGCAGCTGTACTTTCAGATTTGGGCTTTATTTGCAGAGGCAGAAAAACTCTTTTTGTTTCACGGATGTTTCAAGGACCGTGTACATTCACGCCACGGTCCAGGCAACTTTTCTTCAAATTCCCAAGGCGACTTTGTATCGACATATTTATGCCAGATCCAAGTGCACAACTTCATCACATATTCCGATCTCAAGTTATAATCAGTTCTTTGTCACTTTTGCACTACATAATTCAATCAATTTCCTTTCCATCTCAAACAAGGAAGAGGGCATCAACTCATCATTCCCATTTCATTCAGAATTCAATCTACCATCTTTGTGTGGAGAGATTGAATCTAGTGAATTATCCTCTCCTCTTCCAAATGTAACATGGTGAAAAGTGTTTGAAGGGTAATCAATAGTGAGACCCTCATCTCTCTTTGAGGGAAAGAGTAGTTTTCCTCTTAATCTATCATTTACCATTTTTCCACCATTACAATTTATTAATCTAAACCAATTGTGTTGTCAAAACTATATAGCTTGCCCAAATCCTAATAGAAAGTCCAATGCAAGCAACCTCATATAGGCTCCTATATATCAAAATATCCCCCTTGGGTAACTATTCTATAGGGTGGAATGATAAATTTGCTTTACCTAGATGGAGCCCTTATCTTCATTCCCTTAGTCAATGAGCATCACAAATTGAACAAATCTATATCAATCACTTGACCAAATAGCTTAAAAAGACTTTATATCTATTTCATTAGATTAACCTAAATTAAAATCTATCCAAAATACCAAAATAATTCTAATAACAAAAAAGTGTTAAATTCTAATAAAAAGAAAGTGTTGATACCATAATAGTTTCATTTTATTGAGATATCCACAAAATCCATAAACAAATTATACGAAACCTTAATTTGATAAGATTGCAATTTCATCTTACAAAATCATTAAAACATCCAATACCCATTACACACCATTGAATTCTCCACTTGCTGAGTAGAAATTGTATGTTTCCTTCTAGTTCACATTCGACACATTAAACACTTTTAATATTCAATTAACTTTTTTTTTTTAACAAGTACTTTAAAAAAAAAAAGTTCTTGATGTTTTTTTTGTTAGAGTAAAAGGTTTTATTTACTTAATTAATTTAATCATATTGATTAATTAATTAAGTCACCTTTTCTTTTTTCACTTAAGCTAAATTTAGGAAGATTTTTTAGGCATTTAATAATTATTTTATTTCATGCATTCAACCCTTAGGGTTTGCTTTAGGGTTTTGATCTCCTTTATTAAAGAATTGATCTCATTGTAATTAATTGATTCTAGCAAGTTAATTCAATTCTGATTCTTCTTGCAATTGTCTCCAATTATTCTTGCACTCTCTTGCTTGTAGGTTCTTCTCTTGTACGTGGCGGGTATTTGCATGCAGGTGATTATTGGGCTTGTGGGAATTCATGAATTCTAGCATGGAATCAGAGCTCTAGACCTGATGCACCCTATTCGATAAATTTGAGATTTTCCTTACAACAAGTTTTTTTGTGCAACTTGGGTCAATTTTAATCTCAAAATCAGATCCAGAAGGTTCAAGATAGTAAGGATCACCTTTTGTTTCATTGAAATTAGACATACGAGGACAATTCCATAAGGGTTTCAAGTTCTAGGGTTTTTTCTATTTCAGGAGGAACCTGAAAATTCAAAGCATCTTGGGCCTAAACGAACCTTGCCATCAGTTTCAAAAGGTCAATTCCATAAATTTTGATATATAATTCGGCATATTTGAGTTATAGTAGCTTCTGGGGCAAAAACAAATTTCCCTGCAAGTCGTACAACCGTACAGGTATGAAATTAATTAATTTCGTAAAAAAAAAAAATTAAAAAAGTTTTTTTGAGGTCGAAGCCCACCAACGGTGACCACTAGCTGTTGGTGGCTAGCGGACCACCAACAGTTGTCGCCAAACCTTCGCTCGCCACAGCTCCGCCGCTCCGCTACCCACCACTGCTCCGCTCTGCCTAGTCACCACCTCAGCTCCGCCCAAGAACCACCAAGGTGGTGGAATTTGTTTTACCAAGTCTTATTGATAGCCAAGTGTTTTTTTGCGATATCTTGAGCAAATGGAGGCGAATTGGATAAACCATATATCATCGAAACACTCTTTTCGAGATGGATCCAAATCTGGAGGTAATATTTTTTGGTTTTGCCATTTTGCACTTGTTTTTTTCCAGTCAAAGTCAGAACTATTTTTTGGCACTTTCAGGGGCATATCTTTTGCAAACGAATAGGCGTTGGAAAGGTGTTGGAACGCTCTATTCATATCTACATCTTATTTTATCAGAAAATTCATCAGGTACATAGAGATCGGTCATTTGTGTTTTTTTTCTTTTTCACACTTTCCAAATTTTAGATTTGTGTTAGGGTTTGGTCTTTTGTAGTGTGGGGGGTATTTTTACTCTATTTCACATGGCAGACCTTTCCTCTATTAAGCAGCTCACCCAATACAATTATCACACCTAGAAAGAACATATGACTCGCCTTCTTATGGCGAAAGGATTATGGTCTTGTTTGGATGAGGTTCAACCTCAGTTGACTCGTGCATTTGAGATCATGCAGCATCGGAACCGCATGGATGAGGCCATGGGGATGCTTTCCCTAAATATTTAAGATAGTCTTTTGTTCCACCTTGAGGGTTGCACTACACCTCGGGCCATGTGGATCAAGTTTCAGACTCTCTTTGGCACCATCAAGTTTCAGGTTCTACAGATTGAGGCAGAGTTGACTTCTTTGGCAACTGATTCCTTTCCTACCATTGATGACTTCCTAATGAAATTCAAATCATTGCAATCTCAATTGGAGGGTGTTGGTACTACAAAGACAGATACAGAGTGCATCTACCTGATTCTCACTATGTTTTGAGGTCCTTTTCATATTTTCTTCCTGTTTTTTCTCCACCATGGATGCTATGGGGGCATGTCATACCATGCCCACTTTTAAGATGTTTTGTGATCGTCTGACTCGTGAGCAAGCCCAGATATCCTAGTTTGACTCTCACACTAGATCACAGAACCATGCCTTGGTTGTAGAGTCATCTCAGGAGCCACAGAAGCAAAAACAAAAGCTAAAGACCAAAGAGCCTGGGAAAGATTCTAGTTCACAGCAATCCTTGGGCCCACCTCCTCCTAAAGGTGGGAAATCAAAGAAAGATAGACCTAAGTGTGCTTATTGCATCAAGCCAAATCATGATGAGTCTCAGTGCTATGAGAAGAAGATTGTTGGATATGCAAAACAGGTTTCAGATTTGACAACTCTTCTTCAAAAGAGCAACATTGATATTATGTCTTCTTCTTCTTCTACTTCTCACAGGTCTTCTTCTTCATTCCAGACAGATGGACAAGACAAAAGTAAGGGTCATACATTATGTGCCACAGTTAGTCCACCTTCTTCTAGATGGTTACTTGATTCAGGTGCTTCAAATCATATGGCATCTTCTCAAGATATTTTCTCATCTTTTTCAGGCTTCTCCTACACCACACATTTCGATGGATAACAACATTGTTATGACTGTATGTGGGAAAGGTTGTATCCACATTGATGATGGTACGTTTCATGATGTATTATGTGTTCCATCTTTGTCCTCTAACCTTATCTCCATCTATCAGATTACTCACAGTGGGACAAGGAAGACAGTTGAGTTCACCCGAGATTCAGTGCACATCAAAAATAGTGAGACTGGCAATATTGTTGCAACAAGGACAATTGATCATTCTTCCCGCGTGTACTCTTTCTCTCATTTTGGTCCACCATCTCCACTGTCTGAGTATCACTCTCTTTCTTTAAGAGAGCGTGTTGAGGTGAAGTCGGGTCACTTGAACTTGTGTGTTGTTCTTGAGACCAGTGTTATGACTTCTACACCTCCACCTCCTGTTGAGATTGCTTATGTTCAATAGGAGTCCTCTTCAGCATTGCCTGACATTGTAGCTCCATGCATCGAGCCACCTATTCCAATTGTTGAGGATATTTCAGAGGATGTTCATTCCCTCTCAGATGACAAATTTAGCACATTTGTTGTCCCACCATCATTGGAGATTCCATTACAGCATCATCATGCATTCTCCTTTGAGCATCATCCAGGCCTTCCAGTTTCACCTCCTATTCAGGGGTATCCTCTTCTTTGTCCACAACCTTTGTTTCTTCTGTATTGGAGACACGTTGGTTTGACTATCGGCACAGGGATTCTATCATTCTGGGGGGGCTTTGGAGTCTCAAACCTCTCTGATGGGGGGGTTGGTTATACACATGTTCTTGAGAGAGTCTCTTGAGACATGCACTTGTACTTTCTTTTTTCCATCTCTTTTTGGCGAGGAGTTTTTTCCCTCTGGGTTTTCTCATTTTCTCCATTTTATAGAGATTTGCATGTTGTGATTGGATACCTCATTAGGCCTTGTTGTCAGGACCCAAATTTGCATTGTTGCATATAGTTGCATTTTTTGCATGTAGCTGCTTTCATGCACTTAGCTTTTTGGCTACTCCCTAAATTCATCTTAAGGGGGGATGTTAGAATAAAAGGTTTTATTTACTTAATTAATTTAATCATATTGATTAATTAATTAAATCACCTTTTCTTTTTTCACTTAAGCTAAATTTAGGAAGTTTTTTTAGACATTTAATAATTATTTTATTTCATGCATTCAAACCTTAGGGTTTGCTTTAGGGTTTTGATCTCCTCTATTAAAGGATTGATCTCATTGTAATTAATTGATTCTGGCAAGCTAATTCAATTCTGATTCTTCTTGCAATTGTGTCCAATTATTCTTGCACTTTCTTGTTTGTAGGTTTTTCTCTTGTACCTGACAGGTATTTGCATGTAAGTGATTATTGGGCTTGTGGGAATTCATCAATCATGAATTCTAACATTTTTAATACAGAAAATCAGTTAATAATCTTTCATTATTTTCACATAAATCAGTGAGTTAGACGCTTGATTATGATACTTAACATCATATTTCCTTCATCCAACATCACACAATTTGTTAGATTTATGATCTTGTTTATAGCATCCACTATAAACTTACCTCTTCTTGATCTAAGTCCAACCATAGTGAGGGAGACCCCTGACCCTTGAGTCAGCACACTAAACAATTTTTTTCAATTTAATTAATCAAAAAGGAAAAAAAAATTATAATTTTTTAAACATGAAAAAATAAATTATAATCCTTCATTACCTCCCCCTAAATCAAGAGTTTGGCTTTAGCAACATCATTGCTTTATCCAACATCTTAGCATACTCGATTTCTGATTCTGATTAGCACCCACTATATGCTTACCTATTCTAAAAAATCCAGTCAATAAAGTTCAGCTGAAATAAAAGAGACCCCGGGAACTAATGATTCAAACAGTCAACCTCTGACTGAAACATTCAATGGCTACTGATCGATCTACTGGCCACACCTGCTTTTGAATAATTATATTTGAATAGGCTAGTTTCCATACAATGTGGAACTAAATTATCAGCATGTAGATGCCTCAAATTAAGTCTTTTTCTTTGTCAGCCAAATATAGCACGACCTAACATGATACAGATAAGTTTTTGACTCAGATCACCCGAAAAAATGGTCTGAGACAGGACCTTCAAAGGTACTATATTAGCTTCAGCTAAATGCGACTATCAGAGAACACATCTACTGATTTGGGTTCCAGCGTGCATATTTCTGAGAGAAAAATAAAAAAATCTGAAACAAAGGAAATTGCCCCCACAAAAAAAAAGCCCTTGGATTTTTGCATTGAAGACAACTAAATATTTACAAATGTGCTTTCAAAATTGTAGGGCTTGGTTGAGTTGATTTCATACTCAATAGAATACTAGCCTCTACTGATAGCTTACATCTGAATCAGAATTTAATAAAAACAAATGCAACCGATTAGGTTACTAGTCTAGTTTCAGTCCAATTTGCCACAAAATTCCTCACTTACGTACAAGCCTAGATTGAAATAAAATTGATGTCTTTACTCTTGTCAAACAGAATCAACCAAAAATAGTACAAATTTCTTAAAGTACTTTGTCCCAAACAACCCAAATTCACACCAGGGACCCAAATGAACAAAATCCTCAGCTTTGTTCAAGCCTCTACTGAAACCGAATTGAATTGCTCTACTACGGAGCAAAAATCAGCTAACACTAATGCAACCACATTACAGCTTTTGTTCCTCGCATACTAAATCCGCACATATGGGATCCTGCTAACTAGCTGTCCAAGGGGATTAATCCATAGTGCTACATCCATTACAATCACAAAACTGCAATGCTCAAAAAGATATGATGCACTGAGAAAAAATTATTAGAATTTCACCAATTCGACAAAACCCTAACTTGTTAAACCATAAAGCAGCATCATCACAAAAATAAAGCTGGCTCGGCGCACAGATTATATAGATGATTTGACAAATCTGTTATCTTCAGGTAAAATGCCCTTGACAGATATGGACCAAACCAATATTATCCCAGTTAAAATCCTGGTCAGCAATGGGATAAAACCTAACATCTTTCAAGCCATTATCAAAATAATCTGGGTCAGTCAATAGGTTACAATGAATGATGCCACAAATCTATTTTTCTCCCAAATTAAGCTTCTTGCCGGCAATGGCTCAAAGTAGTAATACTGCTTTCATTAATTTAACAAAGCTCAAACCCCTTGTCAGAAAGGGGCAAAGCCCAAATATTAAGCTCTGGTACATCATTATTACAAATAATTGGAACACTGCTCAAGCACAATCTGCATAAACTTCAATCCCTTGAGCCACCCAAATCCATATGGCATTTCACTGTCCGGTTCTTCACATCAACCGGGCCACATTGTTCAATCAAAAACTTGAGAAAGAACGCATCCGTATGACTTGCCTAATGCACTGAGAGAAAAATGCATTAGGCAAAAACCATTATGATTGTAGCCTCAATCCCTCGAGGAAATCTGATGTCATAAACCTTTACAGCAGAAATATCTGTCAAGGGTAAACATTTTGCACCAATAATAACATTAGTCTGGTACGTCGAATCCATTGAATTACTTCAAAATCCTTATTTTTTCACGATTAAAAACCCGTCAACAATGAGGAAACACAACGTAACGAATTGTATTAATCTAATAAACCCTAAACCCCTGTTCTGGAACAGTAAAGACTATAATCCCAAATCCTTCCGCACCAGCAATATCTGGCTAGGGCACACCTTATGAAGCATTAATAATACCATGCCATTCCTTACACTAAAAAATTTCACAACGCCAATTTTTAAAACACAACCTAACCGATAAAAATGATTTCATGAATCTACAGCAATAGCAAAACCTAATATTTCAATCCCAGAGAGGCACCATTATAAAGATATTGGATTAGTTCATAGTTTGTAACTAATGATATCAATAATTTAATCTTTAGAAGGACATTAAGAAAGCAACAACTTCAAGCTTCTTCTTCCCCCAATTTCTGCAACCTCTCCTCCTTGCAACGCCTCTGATCCTTCACCATGGAAGCAAAAACTTGAAGAAGAGAATCCAATCCATCAGTTCCAGGCTCAAGTATCTTTAGCGCATAGACAATGCTCTCAATGGTGGACAAACACCCCGGCTTAGGCTCACGGCGAACCTCAGAATAAATGCTCGGCCATTTCAGCGGCAGCCTGAAATGAGGCAACAACCTCAACCACGGATTCTCATAATAAATCCGCCTCGCCTTGCCCCATGTCCCGTCCAAAACCACCAAATGCTTAACCTCAAAGTCCGCGAAACCGGGCAGAAGATCTACCGCATTCTCGCTCGGGAAAAGAAGCGCAGAGCCCGATGGAAGACAGACCCACTCAGGAATACAAAGGTTTTGGTCCTTGGGATTCGAACCCGGGCCTTGGCTGCACATCTTATCAGCTGGGTCTTGTCCAGGTTGTGAATCCCCATTGTTTTGTGCGATCAAACCCTTTCTACCTATCCTACGCGCAATGCTGCGTTTCGAACCAGGGACCTTTGGCTTCACCCTATGTGAGGTTTCGAGTTCGAGGTCGCGAACGGAGATTATCTCCAGGTTTTTAAGGCCCAGCGAGGCAACCCGAACAGAGCCACACGGGTGTTTTCTTTCATCCGTGTGCTGTAGAATGGTGATTGCTGTTACATTTTCTACCTGTTTCTGAATGCGATTGCAGATACATACAACTGCAGGTTTGCAGCACCTCTCACAAAAGGGCCTTTTGGGTTTAGCTGCGTTGATTTGTTCAATGTATCCGTTGATTTGATGAATGGAACCCATCCAGACAGATTTTGTGGATGAGATATTTTTCGTTGGTAAAATTGGTGGCGAGTGTTGTAAAAACATCAGGACGGACGGGAATATATAGACGGAGGTCTGAAGGGTATCTCTTCAGCATAAGGCTAATTCTAACATTACCCTAGAGAATGACGATTCCGGATAAACACCTAGATTGTTGATCCGATTCGGTCATTTTTGTACAGCACATTGAGGCCCTGGCCAAGGAATTTCATCTCTTCCAAAGGAAGGGAACATAAGACTAAACGTGCTCAAATTAAAGAACAACAGCATTATAATGGGTCTTAAGGTGAAAAAAACATATTTTTATTATTTTAATATATAAAATATGTCAAAGCTTTGGTTACACAATTGGTCATACCTATGTCAGACCCTCATTGGGTTGAGTTGCTCACAAGCTTTGTGTCTTTATGCGTCCGCAAGTTTGAGCTGTTGTGGTGGTTACACAGGGGTCCATACCTGTGTCATCGTTGGGTTGGTTTGCTTGGAGGCTTTGTACTAGGCTATAGTGCTCACGGATCTGAGTTGTTGTTGTTGCATTAATGTTAGGGATGAAATGTCCTATTTGTGGCCTCACCTTGGCCAAGCTAAAAAACCCTATAGCCAATTAAAAAAGAATATGTCAAAGTTTATTTCAAGAATTTTTATGTAGTAGTTATTGTTAAGAGAATTTTTGAAAAATTGGTTATGGAAGATGAGAGTCTGGATTCAAGTATTAGTTATTGCTCTTGACTAATATGTATTGCTTTCAAGAATGACCAATAGAGTATCGTAATGGCTAGATAAACAACACTATGAAAACATGTTTTAGTTGTATGTATAATTTCTCTCACCAAAAATTCATCATTGTAATTTATTCCAAAGAAAATGCAATATTCATACTTGACATAAGATAATAATCTTTTGTGTCATAAAACCATCAAATCATCACTATAGTTTTAGCATACATTTAATTAAGCTATCTCAAAATATACCCAAATCAAATCTCTTTCAAATCTTAAATTTGCACTCAATTGGACCATCATCCTAAATCCACCCAAATATACCATGTACTTGATTAATCTTCATTTATTCAAACCAAATCTCACTCAAATATTTGATGTGCATGTCATTGGGCCATCTTCTATAATCCAAGCCATCTTAACCTAACTTTTTACTATATACTTGATTGAACCATTTTCATGCATCCAAAAATATTATATTTCTTTTAATACATAAAACATGTAAAAGTTTATTTGAAGAATTATTATTTAATATTTCTTGTTAAGATTGAGCAATGTACATCATAGTTATTTTCGATTGATTTTTGTAGATTTTTTGAAAAATAGGTTATGGAAGATGGGAAGATGGATTCAAGTACTAGTTAATCCTTGTGTTCAATAGATGGTTTGTGGCCTCAAGAATAACCATTGGTGTATCTTAATGGCAAGATACACAACATTATGAAGAGAAGTTTTAGTTATATGTGTAAATTGTTAGCAAGGAAAAATTATTATATGTGATTTCTCCAAGAAAATTCAACTTTTGTCATAAAACCATCAAATCATCACTATAATTTTAGTATATTTTAAGTCATCTAAAAATGTATCCGAACAAAATCTCATTCAAGTCTTTGGTCTTGATTAATCTTCATAATTCAAGCCAAATCCCACTCAAATATTTGATGTGCACTTAATTGGGTCATCTTCTCCAAATCAAACCATCTTACCCAATTTTTTACTATGTACTTTATTGAACCATTTTCATGCATCCAAATTAAAAGTCCACCCAAATATTTTAATATATATACTTGATTGATACAACTTTATGCTTGAGGTTTCCATTGGACTTTTAACACAAGGTGATGGAAATTTCTTCCAACAACTAAGTCAAATTCCACCCAAAAGTTTTGTATGCATTATAATAGTCTTCATAATCTATATAGAGGTAAAAGGAATCTAGCTTGTATTCTTCTTGTAACAAATTTATATTTTGACATAATTGGCGGAAATGAATCCCCTAATCTACTAAATGAATGTTGCAAATCTTATTAGATTTAATTTAGTGCATATACTGAGTGCATTGCACTATTATTTTTGTGTGGATAAGTATCCCCTTATCACTAAATCATTGTTGCAAGTCTTTTTAGTAGTCTTCTCAATCTATATTGAGATAAAAAGAATCTATCTTGTACTCTTCTTATAACAAATTTATATTTTGACATAACATTGGTGGAAATGAATCTCCTAATCTACTAAATGAATGTTACAAATCTTATCAGATTTAATTTAGTACATAAACTGAGTGCATTGCACTATTATTTTCTTGTGGATAAGAATGCCCTTACCACTAAATCATTGGTGCATGTCTTTTTCAAGACTTAATTTAATACATTATTTGAGTGCATTGAATTATCATTATCATTTTCTCCAAAGAAAAAATATTATATTCAATTTCTCCTAAACAAAATTTAGGATGCATATTTGGCATAAAATAATAAACCTTGTGTCCTACAACCATCAAATCATCACTATAACTTTAGTATACACTTGATTAGTTCATCTAAAAATGTGTCCAAACTAAAGCTTACTCAAATATTTAGTATGCAATTGGACCATCTTTTTAAAAATGTACCATCTCACCCATATATATATATATATATATATATATATATATATATATATATATATATATATATATATATATATATATATATATATATATATATATATATATATATATATATATATATATATATATATATATATATATATATATATATATATATATATAGTGCACTTGATTAATATTCATTATTCAAGTCATATCTCTCTCAAATATTTGGTATGCACTTGATTGGGCCATCTTCTCAAATCTAAACCCTCTTACCCAAATATTTACTATATATGATTGAACCATTTTTATGCATCCAAACTCAATCCCACTGAAATCTTTTAATATGCACTTGATTGAAACAACTTGATGCTTGAGGTTTCCATTGGAACATTTACACTTTAGCATAAGTTAATAGACATTGTTTCCAACAACTAAATCAAATTCCACCCAGATCCTTAGTATGTACTTAATCGATCCTTCTCCATGCATGAAAAATAGTGTGGCTCTTCTCAATCCATAAAGAGATCAAAGGAATTAGCTAGTACTCTTCTTGTAAATAAATTTACATATGGACATACCAAGTGCAAAAGAATCTCCTAATCTACTAAATCAATGCTATAAATCTTAGCAGGTATTGATATAGTGCATAATTATTGAGTGTAGTGCATTATCATTTTTTTATGGAAAAGAATCCCCTAATTAGCTAAATCAATATTGCAAGTCTTTTCCAGGGCTTAAAGTAATGCATTATTTCGTGTATTGAATTATCATTATCATTTTCTCCCAATAAAAATTATCATATTTATTTTTCCTAGATAAAACTTAGGATGCATACATGGCATAAGATAAGAAACCTTGTGTGCTACAACGATTAAATTTTTACTATAACTTAAGTATGCACTTGATTAATCCATCTAAAGATGTACCTAAACCAAAGCTCACTCAAATATTTAGCATGCACTCAACTGGGCCATCTTCTTGATTAATACATACAATCTCACCTAGCTATTTATCATGCACTTGATTAATCTTCATTCATCAAAACCAAACCCCACTCAAATATTTGGTATGCACTTGATTGGTCCATCTTCTCCAATTCAAACCATTTTACCCAATATTTACTATACATTTGATTAAACCTTTTTCATGCATCTAAACTCAATCTCACCCAAATATTTTAAGATCCACTTGTTTGAGATAAACGTATTCTTGAGGTTTCCATATGAGTATGTATACTTTAGTATAAGAGCATTGTGTTGTACCTTGCACATATGTGTAACAACCTTAAAATTTCTTAAACATTAACTAAAAATAAACATCTCAATTCTAACAACCTCCATCAAGTCCATGATGTAATATTGCATTAATAAGAAAGGCATATATGATATCCAATAATAATCCATCCAATAAAAATAAATCCCACTCGAGTAGTACAATGATGAAGTACATCACTAAGACATTGTAATAATATGAAAGTCTCACAAGTACATTCCTATCACTCAACAATGAAGACAAGATCATTTCATAACCAAGATATTCAAGGGCTCAAAACCACAATCCTCATCCATGATAAAAGTAATAGGTTATGAAACCATTCACACATATACAAGTGGTCTAAAAAATAATGTATACCATAAATAGTATTTGAAGAAGTCCAACTCAACTATGTAGGCTAATCCTTCAAGATGTCATGCTCCTTCTATTGATGAGGAAAGGGTTTGAACCCACAATAAGGATTTCCCTTTCCTCTCTATACATTAGTCAAGGTGAAGAAGTACCATTCACAATCCAAATGTGTGGTACAATTAATTATTAGTACATTGAAACATAAATCCAAAATATTTGAAGTACATTGAATAGATTTCACAATGCACGTTCAAAATAATAGATATATTCCAAAATAAGAAATATTTCACAACACATTTTCTAGCATCTAATACACCTATGAATGCATGGACATGAACAATCCAAATGTGACCATAAATAAAGACTATAAATCCTTCCAGTTATATAATGTTTGATTTCTTGTAACACATTCAAACCATATGCAACATGTTGGATATTAGAGTTGGAATGTGTTGTTGTCATTGATGTCAACATATTCCTATTGGCGGTGGACCAGCATCCCTCATGGGGATCCGCAACATGGTTTAACAACCTCCTGTGGATTCTATAAGTCTAGTGGTTGTATTGGGCATTGACAGGTTGATCTTTTGGTGCAACGACAATCCTAGCTTGTAACAAGTGGTATTAGAGCTTGGTCATAGATTCGAATCATGCAGGCCGCAGCAAGTGACACTGGGAGGGGGGTTGTTGGCAATGGGTCATCATCCCTCACTGGGATTCGCGACATGGTTTAACAACCTCCTTTGGATTCTATAAGTCTAGTGGTTGTATCATGCATTGACAAGTCGATCTTTTGGTGCAACGTCAACCCTATCTTGTAACAATTCCTGTGTTGCAAAGAATTGGTATGATGCAGAGAAGTTGAGTTGGTTTGGTTGCAGATGTGTTGATGTGGATTAATGGGTTTTGAGATACTTATCTCTATTTGATTCATTATGAGTTTCACTATTTTGAAAGGTCATTTGATCGAGTTATGCGATCTTGTGTGGTGATTGGTTTTTATGTTGGTACTGTATAGCAAAGTTGTGATTTCAGGATTATATTGCTCTGGAATTGATTCATTATGTTGTGAATATTTTGGAGAGTGTTTGGGACGTTCATGTGTGTCCTCAGTTCAGATTGTTCATGATTTGGAACTTCACAAGCATATCTTTTAGTTTGTCAGTTGGTGTTTTTGAGCTCCGATGATTAAATAATGATGATTCTTGTTATCTGAGTTGTTGCAGTTATTGCGGTGGAATTCACGTTGCTTGTTGATGTTCTCTAATCATGTGCTATGCATTTTGGTGGTCCGCGTTGATCATGGTGCGTGTTATTGAAGATATTATTGGTTTGGTGGTATTCTTCGTGTTATACGACTTTCTGGCCAACCCGATCGGTGTTGCGTGTTGTGGGTGATCTTGGCAAAATATTCGGTGGTGTTGAGTATTCGAGGATTTGATTTGGGTCCATGCTATATCCTTGCCAACATTGTATTGGTCTAAATATGGATTTGTGTATCATGTGATTTAATTCTGTAATTAGGTCTTATGTGTTGAGCCGACCTTAAGGTTAAGGATGATGTTTTATATAAATAAGTGTTGTGATCATGTAAGATGTGTGTCTGTGGTTGTATCTATGATCTGTGAGAGTATTGTATGTGTGAACAAGTGAATAAATCTTTCGGTAGTGTGGCAGAGCAGAGAAGTGTTGTTGTGCAGAAGTGTGCTTAACCGGAACTATGATCAGGCATTTGGAGATGTTATTCTTTTAGTTCATATAATTTGGATTGTTGTTCTATCTTTGTAAGGCAGTGAGCCTTCCCAGGGTTGTATCCCTTTGTTGTTTTTGAGCAGTGAGCTCTAGGCAGTGTGCCTAAATGCATGTGCATTCCCCATTATAATATTTACACATACTACTGCAAAGTATCATCATATTGTGGGTAGGTTCCCACCGTGGTTTTTCCCTTGACTAAGTTTTCCACATCAAAAATCCATGTATTATGTGTGTTTTTGATGTGGTGTTTATCTTTGCTATTGTTGTTCCTGATCAGATCTAAAGTTGAGGTTAATTTGTTTGAGTTTGGTGAAAACTAATTCACCCCCCCTCTCAGTTTTCTTACATTATTGCTGGTACATAGCACATTCCATTACACATCTATTTTCAAGCACATGGTGGTGTCTATAGGTTCATTTGTGATGTAATAATGGGTTGGATCAATGATCACCATGATGAATAATGATGAACAGTAAATACCCAACAGATACTGAGAGGGGGGGGTGAATCAGTATAGACAAAAACTTCTTTAACAACTTAAACTGCAAAGACTGCACTAACTGGTAAACAACATCATCGACCTAAATCAAGGCAATACTGGTAAAACACAATGACTGTAAAAGTCATAAACCGGTAACACTTAGATCTTCACGAAACCTAATATCTCATTTCCACTTCACCCATATGCTTAAAACCTAATATCTCATTTCCACTTCACCCATATGCTTAAACAAGTAATACATCAGAAATATAATGACCACTGGATCAGCATGCATTACCGCTTAACAGAAAACACTAAAACATCACATGAAAAAGCATCACACATGACACACTAATTTTTCACGTGGAAACCCAACTAGGAAAAACCACGGTGGGGATGAATACTCACAAGTTGTTCTTGAACTCTTCTGAAGTCCGCTCTATTAGGAGCCTAGTCTGGTTAAAGACTTTACAACAGGTTCTGCTAAGAACCGATCCTGCTAGGGATCACCCGGTTAAGGGATGGCTAAATACCCAGTTAGAGGTTAAAACCATGTTAAAGGTTACCTTGTCAGAGGATTTAAAGAAATCAATGATTTTGAGTCACCCTGTTAAAGGATTTATAAAAATCTTGTTAAAGCTACCCCGTAAAGGGATTTTCCAACTGCTGAAATGGTTAGAAGTCAATAGGTAATACACTGATCTGGTAACAGCACTTAATGCCAAGGTAGATCCACTTCAGTTCCTTTACATCCGCAATTACACTCTGTAGGTATCTACTCACTTCTCTGGTCTGGCAAAAATCACTTCACATACAATCATTTTCCAACAACATCAAATGAAAACCATCATCGACCTTATAGACAACAATTAGGTCGATAGCCAAAACCTAAAACCCTAAGCATCTAGGTTAACAATACAGTCGGTCCAATCTTGACTGTTCAAACACATTGCATAGAATAAAACAGTCTTGAACAGATCTCAAGACGTTCTCCATCGTCCGTTCTTCACCGCTTCTGGAAGCTAATAACCCATCACGCACTCTCCACCATTTACTAAGATTTTGCTCATTCCCGAGGTGGATATAATCAATCTTCTTCATGCAAGATCCTCAAGAAGATCCTTCACACGCACAAGGTTGACGTGGCAACGTGATCTAATCTTCATTTCAATGCTAACTCATCACAGGATGTCGTCGGTCGAATCACACAAACTTGGAATGCATCAACCAGAAACCTTGAAGCTGAGACTACCAACCGGTAGTCATATCAAATGAAACCCCGATACAAACTTTGCATATACCGGTTGACATTCCAACATACTGGTTCACTTTTTGTATATACTGGTTCATACCATCTGTAGCATCCTAAAATTGTGACACTTGCAATTTCGACTGCATTTCGGTCTTCACGATGGCGACGCAACATGGAACCTGAATGGAGACCCCGAAACTTGTTCATGACATCGAAAACTGCATTTTTCCAGCACCCTGCCTGATCCCTCCTTGCACCCTGTTGTCCCGGGAGGTGGGACCAGAGCGCCCAGCGCCCTGGTCCCTGGCCCTATTTTGGGCCCGGTCTCCTATGGGGCTTCAGGTCTTTTTGTTTGCAAATTGGAAAATAACATTTCTTGGTTGGCCTAAGGTCGGGAAAATCAGTCTATCAGCCCTAATTGACAAGTATATAAATGACATTTCCTCTCCCATTTGGAGGAGGAAGGACATAGGTTTACAAGACGTGGAAACGATACTCAAACATTCAAGCATTCAAGCATTCAAGCATTCCTTCAAGCCATTGATCATTCTAAGTCTCCATTCAAGGCTAAGTGTTGCATTCAAGACAAGGATTCAACCATTGAAGAGGAGATCACATACTACATACAACATACAACAACATCTATACCTTCGCATATAAGGATACAAACATCCTTACAACAAGGTACTAGTACTTGTTTTACATTACAATCATTTACATTTACATCATTTCTCATTTCTTGGTTAATTCCAAAACTGGGGTTTGACCTAAGGGCAAACCCCTAATCCCTAACCCCCCAATCATCTTCGCTTTTCTGTGTGTAGGTTGTAGGTACGCGGCTGAAATTGAAGATCTGGAATCCTTGTGCAGAGACGAACAGATCCCCCTTCGTTTCGCAGATTCTTCGGAGGACCGTGTGCACGTCGGGCGCCATCGTCCCGTCAACTTTTACTCAAATTTGCAGGACAGCGCCGTCTCGACATTTTACTGCTAATTCCAGGTCCACAGCTTCATCCTATATCCCGATCTCAGTTTATAAGTGAATCTTTCTCACTTTTCATGCATTCCTAGCTTAATCATTCTATCTACATTCTTTACAAAAGAGGGTAGCCTTGCTGTCTTAACCCTTGAAACTCATTCAGAATCCAATCTTGCATTGTGTGGGATTGGATCTTGTGGGTTTCAACCCCTCTTTTGAATGTAAAGTCTCCCCTAAGTGAAAACCGTCAACCCTAGTGACCTCCCTTCTCTCTCCTCGGAGTTGGAAGAGGGGAGAGCAACTAGGGTTTGATTTTCCGCTTTACACCATCATACCTGTTCACTTGCCAGTTTGCTTACTTCCATATACTAGTTCATACTTCAACATATTGACATCAATGAAAACATACACCATCATGTCATCAAACTCTACACATATGCCAACAATCTCCCCCTTTGACATTGATGGCAATACACAAAGATATCTCTACATCTTCTTCCATATAATCTATCTTCAATAATGCAGATATCTTCTCTGCTTCACATCTTCTCCCCCTTTGACAACAATGCCAAAGTGAAGGCACAAACACCCATGATCTACTATGTTGCTCCCCCTAAGGAGTAGCATCCTTCAACACATCAATCCTGAAAAGATTTGACATTACAATACCTGACTGATGTGGAGCACATACCTTTAGTTCACCTCTTGAAGGGGCAGCACCCCTAATTCACCTCTTAAATAGGTAAATGTAGCCTTCGGTAGAGGCTTGATAAAAATATCTGTTAACTGCTCCTTACTGGAAACATGTTCCAATACATCCTCTTTGTTCTGAACTTTCTCCCTCAAGAAATGATACTTGAGCTCGAAGTGCTTGGTTCTAGCATGCAATACTAGATTCTTGGAAATGTTAATTGCACTTGTGTTGTCACAAAATATACTTACCGGTTCAGATACAGGGACTTTGAAACCACTTAATACATGCTTCATCCAATTGTCTGAGTGTAGTTCATAAATGCTGCTACATATTCTGCTTCTGCTGTGGACTGAGAGATACAACTGTTTCTTGCTCATCCATGAGACTAGTCTACCACCAAGAAAGAATGCACCACCGATTGTGCTCTTTCAGTCGTCCACATTAGCAGCCCAATCGGTATCAGTAAACACTTTGAGATTGAAATCATTACTGTATGGATACCACAATCCATGATCTATAGTTCGATTCAGATATCTAAGAATCCGCTTGACTGCTACCAAGTGGGATTCTCTTGGACTTGTATGGAAATGTGCAACAATTCCCACTGCATGTGCAATGTTCGGTCTGTTGTGTAGTACATAGTGCAACTTACCAATCATTGACCGATATTCCTTGTCATTCACCAAAGCTGAGTCATCTTCTTTTGACAATTTACAACTGATCATCATCGGTGTACCAACCGGTTTACTGTCTTCCATGCCAAAGGTCTTCAACACCTCTTTGACATACTTGGACTGAGTGATAAAGATACCATCTTTTATTTGTTGAATCTATAGTCTAATGAAGAACTTAATCTCTCTGATTAGTGACATCTCAAATTCCTTCTTCATCACATCTACAAATGCATGGCTCATCTTGTCATTTCCACCAAAAATTATGTCATCAACAAACACTTCACATATCATAATCTGATCTCCTTCTGACTTCAAATAGATATTGCTATCTCCACTTGTTCTTTTAAATCCAATCTTCACAAGATGGGAGTGTAAATGTTCATACCATGCACTAGGTGCTTGCTTCAATCCATACAAGTCTTTATGTAGCCTACACACCATATCACGGTCTTCTGATAGGGCAAACCCATCTGGTTGCACTATATACACTTCCTCTTCAAGTATTCCATTCAGGAATGCATATTTCACATCCATTTGATACACTTTGAATCCCTTAAATATTGCAAATGCAAGAAGCATTTGAACTCCTTCCAATCTAGCTACTGGAGAAAAAATTTCTCCATAGTCTTATCCTTCTTCTTGAGCATATCCCTTACATACCAATCTTGCTTTGTTTCTAACCATTGTGCCATCTTCATTCAACTTGTTTCTAAAAACCCATTTGGTGCCAATAACATTTTTATGCTCAGGTCTGGGTACCAAAGACCATGTACCATTCTTTTCTATCTGGTCAAGTTCCTCTTCCATAGCCTTAATCTAGTCTTCATCTTTGTGTGCCTCTTTAAATGTTTTGAACTCAAATTCAGAAATCATGCAAGAATTTTCTCTGACCTTTCTTCTTGTAAGAATTCCTGCATCCTTATCTCCTATGATCTGCTTTGGATCATGATGCAACTTTACATACCTAGGAATGATCTTGGCTAATTCCTCTTGCTTTTCCTCTTCATCCTCATCTTCATCTTCATATACATCAGCATCTACTAGTGTAGGAGCACTGTTACTTGTACTTGGTTGTTTTGCAACCGGTTCCCATAAGGTTACAACTAGTTCATCTACCAATCGCTCACTGCTGGTTTCCTCAGGTTTCTCAAAGGTTTCATCAACTCTAACATTGATACTTTCAACAATTCTTTGAGTCCTATTGTTAAAACACTTGAGAGCTTTTCTCTTGGTGGAATACCCTAGGAATATTCCCTCATCACATTTTGCATCAAACTTGCTCTGGTATTCACTTCTCTTGATATAACACTTGCTACCAAACACTCTAAAGTAGCTTACTACAGGAGTCTTATCTATCCAATACTCATAAGGAGTTTTATCCTTACCTTTCTTGATGAGTACCCGGTTCATAGTGTAGACTGCAGTGCTCACCGCTTCTCTCCAAAAGGTGTGAGCAACCTTCCCTTGAATCAACATCATTCTGGCTACTTCAACTACAATCTGGTTGTTCCTTTCTGCTAGGCCATTCTATTGTGGAGTCCGGGGGGCAGATAGTTGCCTCTTGATGTCGTTCTCTTCACAATACTTATTGAACTCACTAGAAGCGAACTCACCTCCTTGGTCAGTCCTAAGGCATTTGATTCTCTTACCGCTTTCCTTTTCAACTAATGCTCTGAAGGCTTTAAACTTTCCAAAAGCTTTAGACTTGTCTTTCAAGAATGTGACCCACATCATTCTTGAGCAATCATCAGTAAGAATCATAAAGTACCTATCTCCCTGAACACTTCTAGTTTTCATAGGACCACACAAATTAGTATGTACAAGATCAAGTAAATTATCTGTTGTGAAAGATTTACCTTTGAAGGTTGAGGAAGACATTTTCCCTAGTTGACATTCTCTGCACAAAGGATTCTCCGGTTTATTTAGCACAGACAATCCTCTAACTGCCTTGATCTTACTGGCCTTCACAATATTATCAAAATTTACATGGCAGAGTCTCCTATGCCCTATCCAACTGTCATCAAACTTAGCCATTAGACATTGACTAATATTTGTATTTAACTGAAATAAGTTACCTTTGGTCTTCATACCGGTGGCCATCAGTTCACCACTCTTTCCTTTTATTTTGCTGGGCAACACTCAAAAGGTTATGCTTGAGACCTTCTACCCAATACACATTATCAGCACTGCTTTTTCCATTTAGAGAGATGGACCATTTTTCTTTCACCATACACGGTGCATCATTACCAAATTGGACTACACATCCATCACAATCTTCCAGAGACAGAAACTTTCTCTGGTCACTAGTCATGTGGTGAGAACAACCACTGTCAATAATCCACTCATTAGAATTATCAAAGCGAGAGACAAGAGCCTACTTGTCTGACACATCTTCCTTAACGGCTACAAACACTATGTCTTCACTTTCTTCATCTTCTGATTCATCATCAATGACACCTTCATCAACTGTAACAAGATAGTTTCTCCTATTTCCTCCTTTGAAATTTTTGAACTTCTTTGATTTGTCCTTATTATCACTGTTGGGACAGTTGACAACAATGTGTCCTATCCTATTGCAAGAAAAACATTTCAAAGGGAGCTTACCTCTATATTTTCCAGTTCCCTTAGGAAGTCTCTTGGCAAGAAGAGCTTCAAACTCCATTAGGATCTCCTCATCATCCATATCTCTGCTTTGTCTAGGTTCACAGCTGGTACTAGCTTCTTTACCCTTTCTAGATAGTGCAGCAGATGCTCTAAAGGCTCAATCAGTCTTATGAATACTGCCATCATAACTATTTAGCTCATATATGGTCAACTTAGCAATGATAGAATCAAGGGATACCTTTGTCTTGTCAATAGATCTCAACTCCTGAATAGTGGCAACCCTTATTGCATAGACCGGTAATAAGGTTCTCAAAACTTTGCTAACAATGGTGGAATCATCCATTGTACCTCCTGCACTCTTGATGTCTCGAACAATAGTTTTAATTCTTATCCCATATTGTTGAATGGTCTCTCCTTCAACCATCCGCATGTCTTCAAATTAACCCCTAAGACTTTCTTCCTTAGTTTGCTTCACATGCTCATCACCATCATAGATAGACTCTAGAGTATCCCATACATCTTTGGGATTGTCTTTGTCTTGAACATCTATAAACTTAGTATCAAATAGACTATTGATAAGAGCTTCCATGACTTGCCCATTCTCCTAAATTTCTCTTCTTTGATCATCGATGAGAGTACTGGTAGGGACAACATAAGTATTCTCAACATAGTTCTAGTGTTGAGCACCCATGCTTTTAATGTATATCTTCATTCTTTCCTTCCATATCTTAAATTTATCTCTGTTGAACTTAGGACCTTCCCTCGTCTTCATTAGAATAGGATATTTTCCTCAAGCGGTTAAGCTTATAACACAGAGGACCTGGAGGACACTGATACCAATTGATGAATAATGATGAACAATAAATACCCAATAGATACTGAGAGGGGGGGTGAATCGGTATAGACAAAAACTTCTTTAACAACTTAAACTACAAAGACTGCACTAACTGGTAAACAACATCACCAATCTAAATCAAGACAATACCGGTAAAACACAGTGACTATAAAAGTCATAAACCGGTAACACTTAGATCTTCACAAAACCTAATATCTCATTTCTACTTCACCCATATGCTTAAAACCTAATATCTCATTTCCACTTCACCCATATGCTTAAACAAGTAATACATCAAAAATATAATGACCACTGGATCAGCATGCATTACTGCTTAACAGAAAACACTAAAACATCACATGAAAAAGCATCACACATGACACACTAATTTTTCACGTGGAAACCCAACTGGGAAAAACCACGGTAGCGATGAATACCCACAAGTTGTTCTTAAACTCTTCCGAAGTCTGCTTTGTTAGGAGCCTAGTCCGATTAAAGACTTTACAACAGGTTCTGCTAGGAACCAATCCTGCTAGGGATCCCCCGGTTAAGGGATGGCTAAATACCCGGTTAGAGGTTAAAACCCTGTTAAAGGTTACCTTGTCAAAGGATTTAAAGAACTCAATGATTTTGAGTCACCCTGTTAAAGGATTTATAAAAAGCCTGTTAAAGCTACCCGGTAAAGGGATTTTCCAACTGCTGAAATGGTTAGAAGTCAACAGGTAATACATTGATCTGATAACAACACTTAATGCCAAGGCAGATCCACTTCAATTCCTTTACATCTGCAATTACACTCTGCAGGTATCTACTCACTTCTCTAGTCTGGCAAGAATCACTTCACATACAATCATTTTCCAACAACTTCAAATGAAAACCATCATCGACCTTATAGACAACAATTAGGTCAGTAGCCAAAACCTAAAACCCTAAGCATCTAGGTTAACAATACAGTTGGTCCAATTTTGATCCTTCAAACACATTGCATATAGTAAAACAATCTTGAATAGATCTCAAGACGTTCTCCATCGTTCGTTCTTCACCGCTTCTGGAAGCTGATAACCCATCATGCGCTCTCCACCATTAACTAATATTTTGCTCATTCCCGAGGTGGATAGAATCAATCTTCTTCATGCAAGATCCTCAAGAAGATCCTTCACACGCACAAGGCTGATGTGGCAACATGATCTAATCTTCATTTCAATGCTAACTCATCACAGGATGTCATCGGTTGAATCACACAGACTTGGAATGCATCAACCAAAAACCCTGAAGCTAAGACTACCAATTGGTAGTCATATCAAATGAAACCCCGATACAAACTTTGCATATACCGGTTCACATTCCAACATACCAGTTCACTTTTTGTATATACCACTTCATACCAACATACCGGTTCACTTCATACCATCATACCGGTTCACTTGTCAGTTTTCTTACTTCAATATATCAGCTCATACTTCAGCATATTGACATCAATGACAACAGACACCATCATGTCATCAAACTCTATACATATGCCAATACACCCTTGATGTAATTGAATGCCTATTTGTATGGTCAATAATCTCTTAGTTGAGCATATAAACCTAGAGGTTTATTAGGCCATGAAGGCTTGGAATTTGGATTTTCAATGTTAGTATGTCTAGGATGTTGTCTTAGGTGTTTGGAGTCTAAAAAATGGCAAATAATGACCTTGTATGTGTTTCCATAAGGTCTAGGTGGTTAATAACCGATGTTGTCCTAAGTTGCAAAATGTTGCATTTGTTGTCAAACAACTTTTCAAAGTTGCCAGTAGGATGCCAAGTACCTCTCCAATGGTCCTAACTATTCAAAAGTTGGTTATGGACATTGGAAAAGGTTTATATATGCTTGGACAATCGTAGGAAGAAAGGGTTGAAAGTTTTGTAAAGTTTGGTGGAGAAAGTGAATAGAACAAGTTTGATTTCGCCATAATAGTAATATTTTTCCATACAGAGCATGAGATCTACTGATGAATTTTTGGTCTAGTTAGAAAGAATCCTAAAACACCCTTCCAATGCAATTGGTCTGACCTCTTGAAGTAAAATTTAGTGGAAGTTATAAGCGTTTTATCCTCTGCAGGTTTGAAACCCTCCATTTTCAAGGGTTACCATGCAAATAAGAACCTAACTCACAATCTACTCATTGGGATCTAATGGTCATGGGTAGAATGAAAGTTAGGGACATGTATTTTGAGATTCTAGAGGGGAGAGGTCAGAGGATTTAATTGGTACATTACCACCAAGCCCTAGTCTAAACCGGTTGAGGGTTTAGATTAGATTAGATGAGTTTCATTGAGCATACAATGAACAATGATGAGATGATGAGTTGAATTGATGGAATTAGAGTATTTGAACATAGAAGAAACTTCCTGAAGAGTTGGAACCTTCCTATTATCCCATTCTCATATACCTCCTTTGTGAAATCAGTCTAACCTAATCAATTAGGCCTATGACCCAAGTAGGTGTTGAAGAGTGCAGGAATAGGGTGGAATTCCAATCTTTTGGAATCTAATAGTAATCCCAAAAGGATGTCTAAAACCTATATTTGTTTAGGGTGTTGTTTGGTGTTATCTAAAGAAAATTCCCAAAATATAAGGAAATAGGGCTACTAATTGGTAGACCGGTGACGGTAGACCTGTACCGATAGGCTTGTCTAGGCCTCAAAAGCCAATATTTGTCTTGTCCTTCAAAATAGCATTGTGGAAGATCTTGATAGGTCTTAGGAAGTGGGTAGAAGTGTTGTGTCATCCCTGGTTAGGAGTAAGAGTTTGATTTCACAGTTCAGGTGTGAATCATAGCCGTGAGCGAGACTCAAGGTAAAGAAGATCAAGGTGTGTAGGTGGGTTTATCACCCTACTATTGCCAACCTCTGCATCAGTTGCTGCCAATGATTGGTATCAAAGCTAGATCCTCTGGAAGAAGCTTGACCACTTGAGGAGATTTGGGATGTCAGTTGTTGTTTTCAAGAAGGAGAGTCTGAGATTTGATCAAACTAATTACTCTATATGGAAGAATTGGATGGAAGTTCACTTGAATTGTCTTGGAGAAGATTATTGGAAGATCACGAAGAATGCATACATTGTTCCTTCGAATGGTCCTATTACTGCAACTGTGATCAAAGATGTTGAACATAACATAAGAGCTAAGGAAGCATTGTTGAGTTCCCTAACTGATGCAGAGATGACTAATGTGATGGGATTGTGAACTGCTTATGAGATTTGGGAGAAGCTAGAAACCCTATATGAAGGAGATAAACATGTGAAAGTTGCTAAATTTCAGAGCTTGAAAGGAAAGTATGAGTTGCTGAGAATGGTAGAAGATGAGAATATTTCATCCTTTTATGGATAAAGTGAATGATCTTGTGTTGAACATTAGATGTGTCGATGGAGTCCTTGAAGAAGATTAGATTGTAGCTAAAGTGTTGAGATCTTTGCCTCCTACTTATAAACATAAAGTTGTTGTTATTGATGAGATCCAGACCGTGACAATTGTGACAAGAGATATGTTGGTTGGTAATCTTGTTGCTTTTGAGTTGAGCAAACTTGGTGAATCATATGGCAAAACTGAGACTGCATTTAAAGCTACTGTATCCGGGAAGCAAAAGTATGATCTGGGAGAAAGTTCAACTAGGGTTTCTAGATATGAAAGGGAAATGAGAGAGATGGAAGAACAAGAAAGAGAATCAGAAGATCTTGAAGCACTTATTGCCAGAAGATTGCCTAAGGGAGCTGGTAAGTATGAAGGGAAGCTACCTTTGAAATTTTTTTCATGCAATAAGATTGGTCATTTTGCTTCTAGGTGTCCTGAAAGAGCTGAAAGAGTGTCAAAGTATGATAAGCCTTACAAGCCTAATCGAAAGTATATATCAGAAGAAGTGTTATTATGCTATTGATGAAGGTGTGACAGATGATGAGTCTAAGAAAGGGAATTCAGAACATGAATATGTGTTCATTGCTATCAAGGAAGATGATCTGGTATCTGTTGATTCTACAAGCTATATTGTTGAAGAGAAAGCCTTGGTTGCTAAAATTAAAGAGAAAAATGAATGGGTGATTGGCAGTGGTTGTTTACATCACATGACAGGTGATAAAGGTAAATTTGTGAATATAGAGAAGTATGATGGTGGTGTAGTGAGATTTGGAGACAACAAAGCTTGTGTGATCTATAGTAGAGGTTCTATTTCTCTTGATGGTAAGCATAATACTAATGATGTTTTATATGTTGAAGGTTTAAAGCATAATATTTTGAGTGTTGGACAAATGGTTGATAAGGGATATGATTTTCAATTCAAGAATGGGAAATATAAGATTTTGAATAGCTCTAGTATAGAAATTGCATCAGGAACCAAAACTAAAGGTAATATCTTTCATCTGAATGTTGGTGATAAAAGTTGTTTGATTTCTCAAATTGATGAGAGTTGGTTGTGCCAAAGAAGGATGTGTCATGTTAATTTTGACTACATGATTAAGATAAGTTCTACTCAAGTTGTTAGAGATTTGCGTAAGATAGTGAAGCCTACTAATCTGATGTGTAAAGAATGTCAACTAGGAAAGCAAATAAGAATTTCATTCAAGAGAAAATTGTATTCATCTAATGGGTTATTAGATCTTGTACATACTGATTTATGCAGTCCTTCTAGGGTGAGAATCTTGCAAGGAGACATATACTTTATGTTGTTGATTGATGACTATTCTAGGATGATATGGGTCACTTTTCCAAGGGAGAAATATGAAGCACTGGAGAAGTTCAATATATTCAAAGCTAGAGTGGAGACAGAGACATGATTGAAGCTAAAGTGTCTAAGGTCTGACAAAGGAGGAGAATTCACCTCTGGTGAGTATAATTCCTTTTGTGAAGAGCATGGAATCAGGAGACAGTTCTCTGCTCTGCGAACCCCTTAGCAAAATAGAGTTGTTGAAAGGAAGAACATAATTGTTTTGGATGTTGCTAGAACTATGATGATTGAAGGAAATGTTTCACATAGCTATTGGATAGAAGTGGTTAGCACTATTGTATACACATTCAACCAGGTGCATATAAAAGGTGATTCTGGTAAGACTCCTTATGAGTTATGGTTTGGTCATGTTCCTACAGTTAGATATTTCAGAATCTTTGGAAGCAAATTTTATATCAAAAGAGATGAGGATATAGGAAAATTTGATGCAAGATGTGATGAAGGAATCTTTTTGGGATATTCTACTAAGAGCAAAGCCTACCGATGTTACAACAAAAGATTGAGAAAGATATTGGAAAGTCCAAATGTAAAAGTTGATGAGAGTCATGAGAAGCAAATCAAGGCATGCGGATATGAATCTAATGATCAGGATGTTACTTCAAAGGAAGTGTAGACTCTGAGCATGAAGCAAAGTGATCCAAAAGAGAGTAAATCCAAATGTTGCTGGCACAACCAACAAAAATTATGTAAGATTAAATCATTCACAAAATTAGATTATGGGTGATAAAAATAAAGGTGTGATGACTAGGAGAAGGATTGATGCTGAAGAGACATGTCTGATTTCCAAAATTGAGCCTCAAGATGTTGTTGAAGCTTGTAAAGATAAAAATTGGGTAAAAGATTTGGAAGAAGAGTTAAATCAGATTAAGAAGAGTAGTACATAGGAACTTGTTCCAAGACCTAAGGACAAGAATGTAATTGGTACTAAATGAGTGTTCTAGAATAAGCGGAATGAAGATGGAGAAGTTGTTAGAAACAAAGCAAGACTAGTATGTAAGGGATATTCACAAATGGAAGGTATTGATTTTGAGGATACTTTTGCTTTGGTAGCTAGAATTGAAGCTGTTAGATTATTTCTTGCATATGTTGCTCATAAGAAATTAAAGTTATATCAGAGGGATGTGAAGTCAACCTTTTTGAATGGTGAATTGGAAGAGGAAGTCTACATTGAGCAATCAGATGGATTTTCATTGACAGATGCAGAAGACATGGTATGCAGATTGAAGAAATCATTGTATGAACTTAAACAAGCCCCTAGAGCTTGGTGTAGACACCTAAAAATGTCTCATTGATCATGTACTAATTATTCGTCTAATTGATTAAATAATTCTAATTATTTAATTAAGTTAATTAATCTTATTCTTCTAATTTCATATTTCCTCATAATCTTACTAATTATTCTATTTTCTATTTCTTTCATCATTTAATCATTTTAACCATTTTCTAAATATTAATTAAATATTTATTATTTAATTAATTCTGATTAATTCCCCAATTTAAATAATCTTTATTATTTAAATAAATTAATTCTCAATTTCTATCTCTAATCATCTAATCATTCAACCCTTTTCTAAATATTAATTAAATATTAATTATTTAATTAATTATGATTAAATCCTTTAAATTAAATAATCTTTATTATTTAATTAAATTCCATTTCTAAATAATTAAATAGTTTCTTTGAAGTATTTAATTAACTAATTAATTCTTCCATTTCCAAATCCCCAAATTCTAATTTAATTTTATTAATTCTTCTAATTTCATTTAATTTTATATTCTTCTAATTTCTTCCAAATTCAAACACATGTGCACGATTTCCAAAACCAAATTGAAAATCAAAGTCAAGTTCCAAATATATTCAAATGCTAAATTGAATTAACATATTCAATTATTTGAATAAATTTCATGCAAAGATTAAATTGAAAATCTAAGTCAAAGTGCAAGCACATGCTAAATTAATTAATTCAATCAATTAATTAATTAAATCATTTATCTCTCCACTCTCTATTTCCATCTTCTAGCTTTCTTTGTCATCTTCTTTATTTCCTCCAATCATTCTTTTTCTTCCTTCGGTCAGTTTTTTCTGAATCAGTTGACTCCATTGATCTATTCAATCTATTGAGTTTCACTCCTACAATCAGTAGTTCAACTATCAATTTTCATTTGAGCTCACCTAAGTTCCACCTCTTGATCAATCTATTCCACCTTCCAATCAATCTTCTCCAAAAATCTATAAATTGAGCATCCAATCTCCATTTTCAAGAATCATGAACTTTGAATCTTTGTGTCACTTGCAGGTTACCAGTGCAATATCTGATAGCCATCATACTATAGAGAAGAGAAGAGAAATGGAAGCTATATGCAATCTTGGAATAGGGAGTTTGATTTGAATTATTTTAATTCCTATTTGCTTGATTGTGTTATTTCATTGTTAGTTTGTTAGAATTCTTTGATTTGAAAGGGATTCATGATTTCCCTTTGATTCTAATTGATATTTGAATAAGATGAATTTTACATGCTACATTTTGGTGAACCTGATGTGAAGAAGAACGTCCATCAAAAGGCATTGTAACATTACCAGTACAAGTGGGACCCATAACAACAAAGGTCACTTTTCAAGTCCTAGACAGAGAACTGGGATATAACATGTTATTGGGTCGCCTGTGGATCCACACCATGCAAGCAGTACCATCCATATTTCATCAGTGTGTCAAATTCCCATATAATGGTGTTGAAATCACCATAAGGGGTGATCCAAATCCCTTCCAACATTACAATTACTTGAAAGAAAGTGTGGATAATCAGGTACCTATGAATCAGGCAGCACCTCTCACTACACAACTGGAGGCATTAAAATCACAGAAACAAAAAAGGATATGCCTACAACATCCTCCTTACAAATAAAAGATATGGGTTATGGAGAGTATTCTATTGCAAATACTTTAAGTGGGAAATAGTTATCTCTTTCTCCTAAGTCCTTTGGGAAACCTCACAATACAGTACAGAAACAAGACAAAGGAAAAGAAATTGTCAAATACACAAGACTCATGCTCTTTCATTAGATGGGATGACTTACAAGAAGAATCCCTGAATGAAGATGTTAACCATTGGATATATAGAGAAGAAGATCATATGACAATACCCAAAATACACACAAATCAGTATGACAATGGATTCAAAATGCTCCAAAGACATGGATATGATGGTACCACAGGCCTGGGATTATAGAAACAAGGAAGGCTAGAACCTATTGTTCCTAATGATAATCTAGGGAATCAAGGATTGGGATATAAGCATGTACAACATATCACAGAAGAAAGACCCTTGATATATTAAATCGACCAAGGAAACCGTTAGACTACATACCACAAAGGGATTTGTCCATGCAGGTGCTTCCATCTTCATCTCAAACAAGTAATCAGGTACTCACATCACCTAGTGCAGAATCAAATGGAGAAGACATGAGACAACTCCTTCAAGAACCTACCACTGAGTTACAAAATGATGCAGTTGTTGATACAACAATATAGGCTAATGTAGCAACAGATGTAGGTTTACCACCACCACCTGAATCTCATCCATGGTTATTGTCACTACTTCTACCATGAGAAATGACTCAGTCTTAACCAAACGAATCAGATGAAGAAAGATTGCAAAGGCTTATACCAGGCTTAAGAAGGGTAACTAATGTCCACAGAAGACCAGTCAATCTACACCAGAATCAATGACAGGAACAAGAAGAAATAAGTGATGATAGCTCACATGATGAAACATATATGGAAAGTGAGACAGATTCTCATGACTACAAGTTCTTATCACTCCATGATTCTAGCCCACTAGAAAGTGTAATATTAAGATATCAAATAAAGCTTATACAGGATGAAAATACACAAAGTCATTCAAACAATCAAGTCTTCATGTTATCAGAGTCTACTAAAGAAGGGAGTAATGATTTACCCCTAGTAAATTCACACTTGATTGATTGGGGGCAAGAAGGAAAACCAATGCTGGATTGGTTTGAAAACGATGAAGCAATTTCAGAATTTCTTGGAGTCAGAGAGAGGTTTCCACAAGGTGATCACAAAGCAGGGTTTGTTGTAGACCTGAATAGAACAACATACTTTGGAGAAGAGAGTTCTTCTGCAACAAAATATAAGGATCAAACTACCCATAATGGAAAGAGTGACTTGGGTAATCTTCCTATGGAAAGAGAAAGTTTAGCATTGCTTATAGAGGAAACAAAAGAAGTGAACATAGCAAAAGGGGAGGTTGTACATAACATCCATATGGAAAAATCACTAAGAAAAGAAGAAAAAGACAGAGTCATTCATTTTTTCAAGAAATGACCTATCAAATTTGTTTGGTCCTATGCAAATATGCCAGGCTTAGACTCTAAGTTAGTGTTACATCATTTACCTCTAATACCACGAGCTAAACCTTACAAGCAAAAATTGAGAAAAATGCATCCAAGTATTGCATTACTGGTTAAAATAGAACTACAAAAGTTGTTGGATGTAGGTTTCATAAGACCTATTGATTACGCAGAATGGATATCCAACTTGGTACCTGTGACTAAACCCACAGGAGGAACAAGAATTTGTATGGATTTCTGGGATCTAAATAAATCTTGTCCTAAGGATGACTTCCCACTACCCAATATTGATATGATAGTTGACCTAACAGCTGGAAAAGAAATGCTATCCATAATGGATCGTTTCTCAAGATATAACCAGATTAAAATTGCACTAGAAGATCAACATAAAATGGCCTTTACATGCCCATGGGGAACATACTACTGGAATGTGATGCCATTTGGTCTCAAAAACGTCGGAGCAACATACCAAAGAGCTATGACAACGTTGTTTCGTGACATGATCCACAACATAATGGAAGATTATGTGGATGATATATTGGCTAAATCACAAACAAGAGAAGGTCACCTTATGGTCCTTGCACATATATTTGATTGGTTGGAGTAGTATAATGTCAGATTAAACCCGAAGAAGTGTGTGTTCAGTGTAACAGCAAGTAAACTGTTAGGGTTTATAGTATCAAACAAAGGAATTGAAGTAGACCCTGCCAAGGTCAAGGAAATCATTGATATGCCACCTCCATCAACACTTAAACAACTCAGAGGATTACAAGGAAGACTGCAATCCATAAGGAGATTCATAGCATAGTTGGAAGATAAGTGTCACCCATTCCAGCATTTACTCAGGAAAGGAGTTACTTTTAAATGGACATAACAATGCCAGGAAGCTTTCCAAGCTCTGAAAGATTATCTTGTAAACACACCAGTGTTAGTATCACCTACTCCAGGAAAACCTCTATTGTTATACATATCAGCAACAAACTCAGCTCTAGGAGCTTTGTTGGCACATCATGACGACAAAGGAAAAGAAAGAGCCATTTATTATATAAGTAGGACTCTGATTGGCTATGAGCTTAATTATACCTCTATAGAGAAAGCATGCTTAGCAATAATATTTGCATCCCAAAAGCTTGGACATTACATACTATCTCATAAGGTACAACTCATTGCACACTTTGATCCACTCAAGTACCTATTGAACAAAGCAACATTGACTGAGCAATTGGCTAAGTGGGTCATGATCTTGAGTGAGTTTGACATAGAGTACATAGACAAAAAGGCCATTAAAGGATAAATTATAGCAGATCAGTTAGCAAAGGCTCCATTACAAGACAGTCATCCATTACTCATAGACTTTCCAGACGAATCAGTGTTTACATTGACAACATCTTTAATGTGGAAATTATACTTTGATGGCTCATATACAAGTCATGGATCTGGAGTAGGGATTCTCTTCATTACTCCTCAAGGGGATTCTATACCTAAATCATTTAGGATATATTTTCAATGCACAAACAATATAGCCGAATATGAAGCTCTTCTCATAGGACTTCGTATAGCTATATAGTGGAGAATACAAGAATTACAGGTCTATGGTGATTCACAGTTGATTGTAAAATAGGTCAATGATGATTAAAACATGAAGGATGACAAACTCATGCCTTATAAGAAGATAGTGGAAGATTACAAAGAGCACTTCAGCAAAATCACCTTTGAACAGATCCCAAGAATACAAAACAAGGCAGTAGATGCAATGGCTACCATAGGATCCCTTCTGAATATGCATGCTAATGAAACTCAGTTTGAGTTTATCATAAAACAATTGATGCTACCGGCTTATGAGACTCCTTTAGCAGAACATGTATGTACAATTGTGGGTTCAAAATCACCTTGGTAAAATAAAATATATACATATTTACACATTCAATACATGTTAGCGGATTTGTCTAGAAATCAAAAGAAGACCTTTATTCATCAGGCATCTAGATACACCATTATAGATGATACTTTGTATAGAAAGGGTTTCGATGGAACTCTTCTCCGATGTCTGGATGAGAATAAAGAACACCTTGATTTAAAGGAAGTCCATGATGGAATATGTGGGGCTCACCAAAGCAGTCTGCCATTGTCAAAGAAATTGTTGAGAATGGATTATTACTGGCCAACTATGGAAAAGGAAACTTACAAGTATGTACAAAAGTGTAAACAATGCCAAATGCATGGAGACCTCATTCATGCACCAACACAAGATCTTCAACCCATTACATCACCATGGCCATTTTCACAATGGGGATTAGATCTAGTGGGTAAAACCATCCCTACTTCTTCCAATGGGCACAAGTTCATCTTGACAGCCACTGAGTACTTTATCAAATGGGTTCAGGAAATTCCTCTTACATACACCACTAGAAAGCAGATATCAAAATCCATGCTCAACTACATTATATGCAGATACGTGCTTCCAATATGCTTCTTGATAGATAATGGACGTCCATTTAAAAACCAGGAAGTGAAAGAATTGTGTAACAAGTTTCACATACAACATAGATTTTCCATGCCATATTATCCACAAAGAAATGGACAAGCAAAGGCTAGAAATAAAACAATATTGAAAATTCTCAAGAAATTTGTCACTGACATAGGATGGGACTGGCATCTCCAGTTAAATCCTGCTCTCTGGGCTTATAGAACAGGAGTATGCATGCCTACAGGAGCAACATCATATTCCTTGGTCTATGGTACAAAAGCAATACTCCTCATTGAAATAGAAATACCGTCTCTAAGAGTCTCCTTACAAAACATCATATAAGAGGAATACTATAGGGTAGGAAGGTTACAAGAACTTGAAACCCTTGATGAAAAAAGATGAACAATGTTCAATCATCTACAAGGATATCAAAACAGACTGAGATAGAGTTATAATAAAAGAGTCCGCCCATGAACTTTTCAAGTGGGAATCTAGTCCTTAAAGAAAATCAAAGGAACCTAGTGGAATGAGACAAGCCAGGGAAATTCAAACCTAACTGGCTAGGTCCTTTTATCATAACAAGGGTTATAAGAAATGTAGCATATAATTTGGCTACCATGGAGGGAGATTCACTCCCTGGCCCTATGAACAACATGCACCTTAAACGATATTATACCTAAGGGTTGTGTAGTCTAGGTTTTACTTTCCACATTGCATATCATATTATTCAAAACCCTGCATTACATATAGTTTCCTTTTTCAAATGCATTGCATCCTCAAAGTTTCTGCATTTTCATATTAGAGCATTAAGAACACAAGGCAACTGTTCAAGTTTATCATTCGTTTGCATTCAAGAGAAACAAGGGTCATCTCCTTTCTTAGATATTCAGACATGAAGTCTATGAGGTCCTAAGATCATTCATTCACAACATTACCTTGTGATGGCGCTTTACTCATGGTTGGGTAATGATTTCACTATTTGAGACTTGTTAACCCAAAATCTATCAATTGCTACATCTCAAACACAATAAATCTCTAATTCATTCTAGACACCTAGTTGATCATATGACTAGTGAAAAATCTAAAATTCTGCTTCAGCGCCAATGTAATTGTCACACCCAAGAAGGTTTCATTACTTACAAGTCAAGGCAAGAAAATAAAAAGAGCTATGCCAAATATCCATCTCAAGGAAAAAGAACAATGATATATAACTGAAATATCATGTATATAAAGTGTGACAAAAAGCTTGACTATGGGAACATGCAAGTAACTCCATCGGGGCTATGAATGCCTACTGGCAATGGAGCAATATTTGAGCAATTACAGTCTATAACCTCGTCGGAGATCTCAAGGCTTGCTGGCAGTGAGGCTCTATTCGGTATGCTTTTGAAGTTAGGATAATCCATGTAGCTAGTCATATAGGATGTTAACGATCTTTAGTGAACACAAGAGCAGGAATTAACTCATCTGCACACACATGGGCAAAAGAAGATCAAAGTTTCAAGAACCAATGGGGAAGTTTTCCGCATCTCCATTTGTAAATCCTAGTCACTAAGTGTGTTGAGTTGAATGTTACAAAGGGCCTTAGGGATCGATTGATCGCTTATCTATGAAATATTTTGCACCTCCATTTCAATTGGTGTATTACAAATGCTAAAAACAAACACAGTCAACCTTGTTTGAATAGGAAAGACATCTTCATCATGTATATTGCATTTACATAGGTCATGTCAAAAAATAATTTGTCTCCACATACATTATGCAGATCATCATGTCATGCAGGCTTGCACACTGGGGGCATAACTGAAAAAATCTAAAAAATCATATAATGTCCTGAAAAAATCCAAAAAATCATATAAAGTCCTGAAAAAAATCATAAAAGTCCTATAACGTCCTTCAACAAAATCCAAAAACAATGAAAAACACAAAATCCAAAAATAATGAAAAACTCAAAATCCATAAACAATGAAAAACTCAAAATCCAAAAACTGTGAAAAATCATAAAATACCAAAAACATCCATATAAGGTTCTGAAAAAATCATCCAAAAACATTCAAATATGGAAAACATAACAACCAAAAACATTTGCAAAATAATCCTACAAAATCCAAAAACATCGGATAAAGTCCTGAAAAAATCAATCAAAAACATTCAAATAGCGATCTACATAATCCAAAAACATCGAAAAAGCTCTTGGAAAAGAACTAAAAATCGAAAATCAATCAATCAAATAAATTGCAATAAAATGTCTTGTGAGAAACAAATACCCTAGCAGATATCCAGCAAACACTTCACATGAAGTTAACAAAGGATACGACTATCCAGTCAAACATCTACAATCAACTGATCAAACTGTCTTATCAATCATATCATATCCATATCAAAGTGATCATTATCTTGTCTTAAACATAAGAGGATACACTCGAAATCAGACAGGTCAGTCTTAAACAGGGTCTGCAACTTTCTGAGATCAGACATTATCAACCATCACATCAAGCAACTAAGAATGAAGGCACAAGGTCAATATAGCTGCTGAATTTTGTCTGGGTCAATCTTTATCTTTTATCATTTGGTGACAGGTATTATTCCTATGCTACTTAAGGATGTCCGCAATTGACTAGAGGAGCTATGATGGGCATTATCTTTTTCTTTGTTTGTTGTTTGTGGTGTGAATCGGTGAAATTCTAGGGAAATTTCTCTAGTGGGTGTCTGTGATAGGAGCATTAAGCTATTGGATGCCACACATACCTCGACCCCTAGCGTAATTCCCAGAATGGAGGGTTCACTCCTTGTGTGTTACGTGTTTGTTTCTACAATGAGATATATTTGCATCTTGGTTCCTTATACCCTAATGTGCTAAGCTTCATTGTTCAATAATAAGGCTCAGTGATGAATATATATTGACGCAATAAAATATATGACACAGGTTCATGATTCTTTCAATTTCATTCTCATCTCATTTTCTTATTGATAGTTTGTTGATTTCTCATCTTCTTTCTAAATCGCATTCTTTCTATCATCTAACTAACATTTCTTCACGGTGTATTTGAGTTAAAATTGATCAGCCATTATCATACACAAATATTCATTATAGATTCCATTACATTCATAATAGATTCCATTGCATTCATTATAGATTTCATTAAACATTCATAATAGAGTTCATTGCATTCACTAGCATCATTAATACATACATGTACTACCATTGCATTCAAAATCATATAGAATCAAATAGATATGCATCATAAAACTCATAGCATAATATAAGCATACATGGGAAACAAAACACAAATAGATCACTGCCAAAACCCGCATATCATATATATATATATATAGACAACTCAAAAATGATAATGTGTGTGAATACAATAAATAAGCCCGAAGGCTCAGATAACATGATCAAAAAATGTCTCAACAAACACTACCTCTGTCAGCAGGTGGATCCTGTCTACTAGATCCTACCCCAGGATGTCGAGGTGGTCCCATAAGCCCACCACTACTAGTCCATCGTGAAGTAGATCTACTTGATCTCCCCTCCATAAACACACTGAAGCTAGGCTCTCTCTGACCCTCAGGGATGGCTCTCTCATATGCTTGTCAATAATAAATAGCCTCATGCGCAATAGTGAAATACCTATCTGCCTGGACACGCACATCTGTACCTGCTCTAAAAAGTTGATCAAAGGCATCCATGGTAATCTGACATCTCCACACTGCCTCATATCTCTCCCTCTAGAGATGATCTCTCTCAACCTCAAGGGCACCATAATCTGCATGGTAGGTCTCCCACTCGACATCTCTTCTAGTGACCTCATCCTCCAAACTCTGGACCCGTGCTCTAAGAGTCTACAACTCATCCTCCTCACCAACCTGTCCTCTCCCACCCTCTGCAGTAGGCACATCCTCCAACTCTAGCATATCCTCATCAACATCTCCACTCTTGCTGCTCGACGACTCAGAAGAATCATCGCTATCCTCACTACTAATAGACTCAGTGTCTCCACCAATGTCTACATCCTCATCTCCCTCACCACCCTCACCTCCTCCCTCATCTCCACCACCTCCTCTCTTGGCTCCACCCTCTCCTCCTCCTCTGACTCTCTCCCCTGCATCTATCCTCAACCGCTATCTAGGATGTCAAATCTGTTGTGCTGTAATCAGAACAACAGGATCAGTAAGTGGCACTGGCCTATGCCTAGCAAACCATGCATCATACTTCATCGTCATCCCTGGATCCACTGCACCTCTACCCCAACCCCAGAGTAATGGTTGTAGATCATCGAACTCAACATAAGTAACATGTGTTTGTATGCACACACCCTAATCAGATACCTCCCACGATACACGAGCAAAGTAAGCAATAACTACAGGTGTCACCTGTACCTCACCAAACTATCTCAAAACCCTCCCTGGAAGATGCATCTCGATAATCTATTGGGTATCAAAGGTCCTACCAATCAGATATCTCTGTTGTCAATAGAAAGGTAAGTGTACACATCATCCTCCCAACCAGGGAAATCTAAGTATGGTCTCCAAATAAAATGCTGCAAAATGTCAAACTGATGTCTCCAATATAAGGTGTTCCCTGAACCCTTGTGTCTAATACCTGTTGTGTACCTGAAAGCATAAGGCTCACCAGGCTACAAATCTACATGAATGACAGGCCTAGAGATAGAAATATGCTCCCATGCCCAAGACTAGAGCAGTGTCACACCACAACTGATAGATCGGTATCCTAGATACACAATACCATGCATCTGATAATATAACATGGCTAGTAGACAAGGACCCCATGCATACAGTCGATGATGAACAATCATATCATGGAGCACTCTGCCCCATCCAACTAGAAATCCATGACCTCATCTGTTAGGTATCAGTAAACCATTGACAACACCGCATAATACAATAGTCATGTCATCATAGTCTAATCGGGCCCAAGGGATATCATAACGGCTACTGATCTGCAAATCTTGTATCTCACACTCGAAAAGTGCACATAGTCCAGCAATGCCATCATCATGGTCATATACAACTCTCTCACCATGAATAGGAATATAGAGTATACGCCATACATCCTCTAATGTGATGGATGCCTCACCAGTCAGAAGATGGAAAGAACAAGTCTCAGAGTGCCACCGCTCTATCAATGTTGTAATCATGGCCTTGTTGGTCGTAACCTCTGGCAACTGTAAAACATGATATAGACCAAGCTATTAGATATGCTCAATCTCCTCATCAAGTAAATCAACATGAAGATCAAGTCCACTAGGCCTGCTCTGTTGGCAGTATAACACTCCAATGTTCTCCTACAATAAGAAAATGTTGAAAATATCAGATATCGGATCCTGAAAAACAAAAATATTTTCAAAACGCATGATAAAAATTACATGTACAACGAATGCCTAATAGTTATGACTAATGTGGTAAAATTATAACTCTTGTGTGACGTTTAAAGCTAATGCGTAATGAAATGAGTGCATGTGTTACAATACACACTATTGTGTAAAGAAATGAGCAAATGCGGCATGTTTAACACGAATGCATAACACTTAAGGTGAATGCATAGCATTTAGAGTGTTTGTGGTACATTAACAACCTATGCATAAACATCGACAAGCGATTGCGTAATACAATGCAAAAATTGATCAATGAAATTTTTTTAGAGAATAGCAAAAAACAGGTAAAAAATAAAGAAAAATTTGGAAAAATACCATGCCGCCAGTCCCAAGAGGTCTCTGATATGAACGTACTCGGTCAGATAGATGCAAGCGACCTCTATAACCAGCCATGATGATCAAATACTAAGAAGAAAGCACACAAATTGCAAAGAAAACAAGGAAATTACTAAATTGCAAATAAGCAAATGAAAACCTAAAAATCTCTATTTATAACTCAAAATTAGGGTTTTTTGACACCTCGACGCCTGTGGTTGCCGCCAGCTTCAAACATCTTGTAGCCTACTCAAACAATCTTGAAATTGCACGAAACTTCACACACTTGCTCATTACACTGATATCGAAAACATGGTCTCAATTTTTGAATTTTCTGACCACCTTTTCTGAGAGGGCATATATACACTATAAAGCAATCAGTACCAAGGCATATTTTCGTTTTCTTTGAAACAATGTCGTTTCGACTTTGTCTCAAAAGGGGAAAATGTAGACACCTAAAAATGTCTCATTGATCAGGTACTAATTATTCATCTAATTGATTAAATAATTCTTTAATTCTTTAATTAAGTTAATTAATCTTATTCTTCTAATTTCATATTTCCTCATAATCTTACTAATTATTCTATTTTCTATTTCTTTCATCATTTAATCATTTTAACCATTTTCTAAATATTAATTAAATATTTATTATTTAATTAATTTTGATTAATTCCCCAATTTAAATAATCTTTATTATTTAAATAAATTAATTCTCAATTTCTATCTCTAATCATCTAATCATTCAACCCTTTTCTAAATATTAATTAAATATTTATTATTTAATTAATTGTGATTTAATCCTTTAAATTAAATAATCATTATTATTTAATTAAAATAATTAAATAGTTTCTTTAAAGTATTTAATTAACTAATTAATTATTCCATTTCCAAATCCCCAAATTCTAATTTAATTTTATTAATTCTTCTAATTTCATTTACTTTTATATTCTTCTAATTTCTTCCAAATTCAAACAAGTGCATGATTTCCAAAACCAAATTGAAAATCAAAGTCAAGTTCTAAATATATTCAAATGCTAAATTGAATTAATAAATTCAATTATTTGAATAAATTTCATGCAAAGATTAAATTGAAAATCTAAGTCAAAGTGCAAGCACATGCTAAATTAATTAATTCAATCAATTAATTAATTAAATCATTTATCTCTCCACTCTCTATTTCCATCTTCAAGCTTTCTTTGTCATCTTCTTTATTTCCTCCAATCATTCTTTTTCTTCCTTCGGTCAGTTTTTTCTGAATCAGTTGACTTCATTGATCTATTCAATCTATTGAGTTTCACTCCTACAATCAGTAGTTCAACTATCAATTTTCATTTGAGCTCACCTAAGTTCCACCTCTTGATCAATTTGTTCCACCTTTCAAACAATCTTCTCCAAAAATCTATAAATTGAGTATCCAATCTCCATTTTCAAGAATCACAAACTTTGAATCTTTGTGTCACTTGCAAGTTACCAGCACAATCTCTGAGAGCCATCATACCACAGAGAAGAGAAGAGCAATGGAAGCTATATGCAATCTTGGAATAGGGAGTTTGATTTGAATTATTTTAATTCCTATTTGCTTGATTGTGTTATTTCATTGTTAGTTTGTTAGAATTCTTTGATTAGATAGGGATTCATGATTTCCCTTTGATTCTAATTGATATTTGAATAAGATTAATTTTACATGCTACACTTGGTATTCTAGATTGGGCAGGTATTTGATGAAGTTCAGATTCTATAAAGGTACTATTGATAGTAATTTGTACTTCAAGATTGATAATGATAATATTTTTATTGTTGAAGTCATTTTTGATGACATTATTTTTGGAGGATATGGTGATTTGAGTAAGAAATTTGTTGATGATATGCAAAAAGAGTTTGAGATGTCTATGATAGGAGAGATGAAATTCTTTCTGGGATTATAAATTACACAAATTGACAAAGGCATTTTCATATCTCAATCAAAGTATGTGAAGGAATTGTTGAAGAAGTTTGGGTTAGATTATTCCAAACTTGTTGGAACTCCTATGGTGACTGTATGCAAGATGACAAAAGATGATGAATTGTTGAAGGCTAACCAGGCACTGTATAGATCTATGATTGGTGGATTGCTATATTTGACTCAGACTAGACTTGACATTATGAATGTTGTATGTCTTGTTGCACGACTCCAAGATGATCCTAAGGAAAGTAATGTTACTGTTGTGAAGATGATATTCAGATATTTGAAGGGGACAATTGATTATAGTCTATGGTATCCGAAGAATGATGATTTCATTTTGAATGCTTATACTGATGTTGATTGGGCAGGTGATGTTAATGACCGAAAGAGCACTACTGGTGGAGCATTCTTTTTGGGAAAGAAGTTCATTTCTTGGGCAAGTAAGAAGCAAGATGCTATCTCTTTATCTACTATAGAATTTGAATACATTGTTGTTGCTAGCAACTGTACTCAGGTACTTTGGATGAAGCAGATGCTGAAGGATACTAGAGTTGTTTATAATGAGCCTATTATTATATATTGTGATAATTCTAGTGCTATCAATATTTCTAAGAATTTTGTATTGCATTCTAAGACAAAACATATATCAATCAAGTTTTATTTCTTGAGAGAGAAGGTGAATGAGAAAGAATCAGATTGGAGTATGTGTCTACAAAGGAACAAATTGCAGATATCTTCATGAAGCCTTTGCCTACAGAAATATTTGTATATCTGAGAGAGAAGTTAGTGGTGATTGCCCCTCTTGGTATGAACTAGATGCATTGAGTTGCATCAATCTGATGGACTTCATAGTCTTATTCTATTATCTAGATTGATGATTGGGTGTTGCTGCTTCGGGGGAGTAGTCAATGTGTGGTTCAGTTGTTCAGAGTTGTTTGTGTGTCTAAGGAGGAGAGATTATTTGTAAGGGTTAGAGAATAATGATCTGTATGTGTCTTTGGCATTGTTGTCAAAGGGGGAGAGATGCATGTGAAAAATTGTCTTATCTATCTCAGATAGAGAGCTATGTGTGCATGATGACCAGGGGGAGATTGCTAGAATTGATTTTTTTTTTGCATTGATTGTTTTTCACATTCATATATTTCCATCAATGCCAAAGGGGGAGATTGCTGGATATTAGAGTTTTTTGATATTAGAGTTGTTGGAATGTGTTGTTGTCATTGATGTCAACATATTCCAGTGTTATAAAGAAGTTGAGTTGGTTTGGTCATAGATGTGCTGATGCAGAATAATGGGTTTCAAGATACTTATCTCTAGTTGATTCAATATAAGTTTCAATGTTTCGAAAGGTGATTTGATCGATTTATGTGATCCAGTGTGGTGATTGGTTTTTTTGTTGGTTTTGTATTACAGAATTGTGATTTATGGATTGCATTGCTCCAAAATTGATTCATTATGTTGTGCATATTTTGGAGTGTTTGGGACATTCATGTGTACCCTCAGTTTAGATGGTTCATGATTTGGAACTTCACAAGCGTGTCTTTTAGTTTGTAAGTTGGTGTTCTTGAGCTCTAGTGATGAAATAATGACGATTCTTGTTATCCAAGTTGTTGCGGTGGAATTCACATTGCTTGTTGATGTCCTCTGATCGTGTACCATGTGTTTTGGTGGTCTGCTTTGATTGTGGTGTGCATTATTGAATATTTTATTGGTTTGGTGGTATTCTTCGTGTTATACGACTTTCTCGTCAACCCAATGGGTGCTGTGTATTGTGGATTATCTTGGTGAAATATGTGGTGGTGTTGTGTGTTTGAGGATTTTATTTGGATCCATGCTATGTCCTTGCCAACAATGTATTTTTCTACATATGGATTTGTGTATCGTGTGATGTAATTTTGTAATTAGGTCTTATGTGTTGAGTTGAACTTAAGGTTAAGGTTGATGATTTGTATAAATAAGTGTTGCAATGATGGAAGATGTGTGTTTATGATTGTATCTATGATCTGTGAACGTATTATATGTGCGAACAAGCGAATAAATCTTTTGGTAGTATGGTAGAGAAGAGAAGTGTTGTTGTGTAGACAGTGTGCTTAACCGGAACTATGATCAGACATTTGGAGATGTTATTCTTTCAGTTCATGTAATCCGGATTTTTGTCTGATCTTTGGAAGGCAGTGAGCCTTCCTAGGGGTGTAGCCCTTTGTTGTTTTTGCGTAGTGAGCTCTAGGTAGTGTGCTTGAATGCATGTGCATTCTCCATTGTTATATTTACACATACTACTGCAGAGTATCATCATATTGTGGGTAGGTTCCCACCATGGTTTTTCCCTTGATCGGGTTTTCCACATCAAAAATCTATGTGTTATGTGTGTTGTTGATTTGGTGTTTATCTTTGTTATTGTTGTTGTTGTTCCTGATCAGATCTAACTAAAGTTTAGATTAATTTGTTTGAATTTGGTGAAAACTGATTCACCCCCCCCCCTCTCAGTTTTCCTGCATTGTTGTTGCTAACACAACATGGATGTGAATTACTACTAACATACCATATTATGATAGATTTATCCATGTCATGCCATATGTCTTCTTAATAACATATGCCCAAGGTAGGAATATATGCATCATAGCCTTTACATAATACAAGTATTCAAACATACTAATTAAAACTAAATAATACACAAAAATACTTTAAGAAAATAGTACATAATTGATGATATGATGAATCATTAAGGATCCAGACAACTACTGAGGGGGGGGGTGAATCAGTAGATGGAAAACTGACTAAACTTTCACCAAACTTCAAAAACAATCTCTGTACTAACTGATTCAAACACTGAACTACAAACTGCAACTGCACTGTCAAGTATACCGGTTGACTGACACAACAAAATAACAGTATAACAGATCTGAAACTCTCAAACCATTTAACCAATACATCAAAATACTTTACTAGCATTAGTAAAAGCACATTTTAGATTATTGCCGATCATCATAACATAACTTAAGTGGATTTATTAGTTAAGCAAATTAACCATATCAAAACATAACCATAAAAACCATTCACCACTTGACACAATGATTTTTGATGTGGAAACCCAAATGGGAAAAACCACGGTGGGGATGAATACCCACAAGTATTCTGAACTCTTCTGAAGTTCGCCTTGTTAGGAGCCAAGCCTGTTAAAGCTTTACAAAATGTCTTGTTAGGAACAGATCCTGTTAGAGATCACCCAGTTAAGGGATTGACTATAATGCCCTATTAGAAGCAATACTCTGTTAGGAGTAACCTCGATGAAGGATTTGAAATCCAAGCTAATGGATCACCTGGTTAGAGGATTTAGAAAGCACTAAGCTTGTTAAAGCTTACCCGATTAAGGGATTTAACTGTTGTAATTGTTAGAGAACAACATGGGTTTGTTGATCTAGTAAATAACACTACTCTGCTTGATCAGATCCTTTTCATGCTCCTATCTACCTTCACACATACTGTAGATACTCCTTCTGGTTCGACAATCAATCACACTTACACTTAACCAAAATTGCCAACACTACAACAAAACAACTCATCGACCTTATAGGCAAAAAAAAAAGGTCAGTAACACATCACAAACCTAAGATCTCATAGAGATTACAAATAAATCGGTTCAAACATGACCATTGGATTACATAGCAATCATTTCACATTGTACAAGGCAACCTCGACCGCTCCTTGATCATCGCTTCATCGAATCCCGTAACTCATCACACAGTTTTCACTTCATGCAATGTACTCGCTCATTCCCAAGATAAAAAGAGTTATCTCTACGTACCAAAAATGACTTGAAACTCATCACATGCATCATGCATACGTGGCATAATCATCACTAATCACCGTTTGATCATAAATCAACACAGCTGATTCACCAAGCTCCATCGGTTAGGGTTTGGCACATCAACAGGTAGGGTTACCGGTTGATCTCACTGCTTCTAAGGTAATACCGGTTTCCTTCACTTACTCAACTACCGGTTGCATAACAACTCCATTACCTATTGCAATTGACATCAATGACAAAACAATAGCTCATCAATGTAATCATCATGCATATGCCAACAATAACTAGGGTAAAAGCACAAAATTATGTCGTGTTTTAGGCCAACTTATCAGCACAAGTGAATTTAAGTAATTCTAACTAAAAAATAATTTTCTCAAACATATGGTCTATAGAGATTCATTATAGCTGTCTTATATATGGACCACAACTTTTCCAATTGGAATTGTCTACTAAATGTATATTTTATACCACTTTTTTTTGAAAAATCGATGTTCAACAACTCCTACTCTTATGAATAATATTCCTTTTGAAATGTAAAAATACCCTTTTATTGATCAATAAGTGAATTTTCCAAAATATAAATCTTTTAATATTTTAATTAGTTCATATTTTTTATATTTTATTTTTATTGAAAGTAGGTCATCAACACTAAAATATAAGGTTGATTATATTCTAAAGGAAAAATACTAGAATTTATTTAAAAATTTTGAAAAAAATAAATGCACTAGGGAAAAGAGTCTATGTAAAGATGATAATTTTTTTTTTCTAATTTTGACAAATAATTAAGAAAAAAGGTGACGCCAAATGGAAAGAATTATATTTCAGTACACGAAACTTTTCAAATTTATTGAGAAATATATATACATAAAAAATAGTTAAAAATATATTTTTGCACAAAAGTTTCAAGTTATCAATATACACAAAAAAATTTGAAGGAAAAAAGGTAAAATTTACTATATAAAGTGTGACGCCTCGTGTAACTTCAATTTTAGTATTTTATCAACAACTAAATTATAGTGTTTACTTTAGATGAAAGTATATTCAAATAATTTTTAATTTTTTAAAAAATAATTACAAACACAAAATACATAAAAATATATACATTTTATTAGTTTACATCATTTCAAAATTCAAAACATATATTTCACTTTGTATTGATTCAATTTAAAAAGGAATCAACATTAGTCATTTCCTTTATAAAAGTTTGACACGGCTTTGTGCTTTTACCCACTAATAAATAGAAAAACATTCACAATTCTAAAATACAAGTCACACACATTAAGCAAGTATATCTAAAATAAGCATAGATTAAAATCACTTTGTGCAAAGTACAAGAACATAATAACAATGACATTTGCATAAGTAAAATTACACAAGGAATTTACAAATATAACAAACATACTTGGTCTCTCAAACACATCACTTGAAAATGTCTCACAATTGTGCAATGTACCCAAGTAACATTGCTTCACATAAGATAAGTAGGCTAACTATGGATACCAACTATAGAGCACCCCTATCACAATGTAGAAGCAACATGTATGCTACTACAACAAACAATAATAATAAACTTAGAGATATCTTAACTCTAGTGGTACAAGGCGATCATAGCATAAACTACCTATGGACTCTTTGTTAATGAAAGCAATGTAGTTTAAGTTGATGTGTTTCCTATAGGGAGATGAGAAAGCTCAAATCTTGGTCAATTTTTTCATGGGTAAAAATACCTCCAATTATTTGGACTCGAATAAAATTAAAATATGTTAAACATCCTAATCCATAGGATAATATCATATTTCATTAATTTAAAAGGAACCAAGGAAATGAATCTCTCATACATCCTATCATTTTAAATAGAATCCTACTCTCACAAGTAGAATCATGGCACAAAGGATGTCATTTATATATATAATCAATTATGGTGTAATAGATTTCACCATAAATTGTGACACAAAAGATATCACAAAACAACCACGACAAAAAAGACATCACAAATCAACCATGACAGAGAAGATGTTACATATCAACACAACTAAACATGATAAAAAAAAGATGTCACAACCCAAAATAAATCACCTAACATAAAAAATGACACAAATCAATAAATCTAGCTCTCCAA